>NC_041040.1:18861087-19031087 GCF_900634625.1 Parambassis ranga
TAGATCAACCAAAGGATCCACAAAAGGTTCAAGAACACAAGGGTGTAGAATTTATTTGCCCCCAATAGGTACTGGTTGATCAAAATACACCGAGACCCAACGGACTTAGAGACAGAGAGGGCACAGGAGGATGACACCTGTCATGATAAATATAAGGAGGAATCCTTATAATAACAATAACAATAAATAACAATAAAAGCCCAACTGTACTAAAATTTCTAAAGAAATAATCATATTGCATATCAAATTAAACAGGAGAAACTCTACTACAAGCACATATAAGTCATATATACACCCATCAAACATAACTTCAACACCATGCAAATCAATTATCACTCATCAAAGTAAAGCTTTGATATCAAAGGCGACCCACTTATTATTGCTAGCTCTCTGATACTTCAAGCCACACAAACAAACACGGTGTCATATAAAAGCTTGATTTGCTATATTATGAATATTTTGTAAATTAGAATATAAAAAGTATGAAAGTAAAAAATCAGTAGTTTACAGCGAACAAAAAAAAATTCCTTTGTAAATTTTTCAATGAAAAGTCATATTTGAGAGCAATAAATGCTTCTTGTCTGTGTTTATTCACGACTAATAATATTAGCATTAGACATTTCTTCTGATCTCTCTGATCTACAGCTGTGATTCCCAACCATAGACTGCATATAGACAGATGACATGACAGCTTCTTCAAAAATGAGGCCAAAACATCTGGATTGTCTACTGGTAGCTAAGTGCAGCATCAGTCATAAAGACTAATATCTATTCAAATTGGCTTAAAAAATGAGGGAAACAATGGAGCAGCCAAGCTACGAACAAGGTTTAGGGAGGGATGTACATAGAGAAAATCTCTATGTAAAGCGTCTAGCCTCAAGGACATTACCACAAAAATAGGGTGTCAGCATGGCTACAGAAACTGCAGGGGAAAAACCATCGGGAGCCAGGGTGAGGTGTTCTGAGCCAAAACCTAAAGAGCCCAGGTACTACCTCCCTCTGACCGAACCTCCATCCAAACCTGTGGCTATAACAATGACAGTGATGCACGGGTGTAATTTTAAAACAATGATGTGACATTCCATGTTGTTAATTTATGCTAATCGTGCAATCTGTCAACCTGTCTGTATTAAGACAGCTGTGGTGACAGAAGAGGGATAGAAGAAGCACAGACATGAAAATCCCTCAGCTGTTTTGAAACCAAAATAGGTGACCTACGTAAATTGTGTAGATCTGATGAGAAAAAAAAATGGGGGGGTGTTGAAGCGAAGGCAAGGCCATAACGTCCAGATCTCGGTATGTTTTTAAGCAGAGGTGCTTAAAAAGTCACGTTCGGTAATTACTCTGCTTGACTGCTTTGGAGCTGCAAAGATCTTCTATAATGCCGACATCCCACTCATCGCGAGTTTGTTTGTTGGAATGTGCATGATCGCAGGAGTGAGACCTTTTACTGTTAAAGATCTTTGTTCAATATGGACGTGAACCGCCACACGGACAGAGTCAGACCTCTGTCTCTCCTTGTGTGCTCTCAGCTTGAAGGTAGGGTAGGAGATTTCATTCTGATGCACTTTTTGTTAAATTAGTGTAACTTCTCTTTACAATCCGATTGCAACCGATTAGTTCGGCAGTTTCGCTTTAAAACAAAGAATATGAATCATCTGTGGAAGCTATAAAACACTAAAAACATCAGCTAATCCTACGAGGCGCACCTGCGCGGAGTATTGGCTGGTTGTCACTCTCTTCCTGCTCTGTGCGCACTAGGGGTGGGCGAATCGATCTAAATATCGATAGTAACGATACTAACGTTAGGATCAGTAATTACTCGATACTAGCGTGATGAGATCGATATTTCTGTGGAAGTTTCTCTTAATACCTTCAGCAACTTTACTCGTATTTATTCGCAGCTCCTCTCTCACTCTGCTCAGTGCGCAGGCACACTCCGCCCCTCCCCTCCTTCGCCACTCTGCCGGAGCAGACTGAGCTCCTGATTGGCTGTAAAGTACAGCTAGAATCATGGAGATGGCAGAGAGGAAGAGGAGTGCTGTTTGAAGTTATTTCACAGCGACAGACGAGAAGAAGAAACTGCTACTTGTGAGGTGTGCAGGAAAGCGACCTGCCACTGTGGAAACACAACTAATTTACACAAACATAAAGCAGCAGAGCCCAAAGACCTCGAGCTGCAGAGTAAACAGAGGGAGGAGGAAGAGGCAGATCCCCAAACATGAACCAGAGACATTGGTCACTGACAAAGGCTTTACTGCAAAACACTCATGAATATCCAGGTAGATGATTTAAAAAAGTGAAGGTTTAGATTGAGTAATCTGCAGCATGAATTAATGGTGTCTTTCTGAGTGCTGAAATAAATCTCGTTTGTCTCAAATTCCAAAATATATCTAATAATGTAATTATCTAAGTTTATATAATATGTATTTCAGTATGATTAATATAAATATGCTTTGGTGATAACTGTTGAAGGATCTTTATTCTTCATATTTAGGCTACATGCAGGTAGGTGTTAGACTTTTATAAAAGAATCTTAGTCATGCCGTTTCACCTACATGATTCACAAAGAGCCATGGCTGTCACAAGGAGCATCGCTGACATGATTGTGAAGTTAAAATTTCAAACTTGTACAGTTCTGCACTTTTGTTTGCAGCTTGATTTACTTAACAAATGTTTCTTGTGTATTATTATTCTGCTAATCACGATAATCTATTTAAAGGCAAAAAAGAAGGGAAAAAAATAATTATTTATGATCATGAAATTTCAAAGTAAAAGTATCAGTATCGGTATTGGTATCGGCGATACTGGCCCTGTATTTACTTGGTATCGGATCGATACTGAAATCTTCAGTATCACCCACCCCTAGTGCGCACCAGAGAGGTACGTGCATGATGGCCGAAATCACAGACTGGTTGGGAGGCGTGGCTTCGGGTGAGCTCCGAGAGAAAGGTGATGTGTTTACTTTCAAAATCTGGCTGACTCTCACTGAGTTTTCAAAATCTCCTACCCTACCTTTAAAACACAACTAAGGGGATTTCTCACAAAGACACGTAAACTAAGGGTTTATTACTGTAGGTAAAATAGGTGTTTAATGACCTGTTAAAATCCACCAGAATGCAGGAAATGGCATCTAGGAAGTTAAACATTTTCTGGTTGATTATTTTATAGGACACACAAAAGGCTGCGTTGTAGTCCGCTTCAGGTGTTAGACTGTTGAATTACAGAGTCCATCTTAGTTAGGCGCAAACGCGACACAAATAAAACTGAAGCTCTTGACCCTACATCAACCTTTGTCATCCAACGTCTCAGCCTCCAATATTTCTACCAGACCCAAACTTTTGATGAGGAGCAGATTATAATTTTGTGAGACGGGGACAGAGAGACAGATTTAACCTCCACCTTCGCCCAGGAGCCTTGAGAGACAGTGAGTGAGTTATGAAGGAGAGCTCCTGGGAGAGGGGGGGGCACTAACCATCAACAACACAGTGGTCCTGTCACTGTGTCCCAGACAATATCACGCCACACAGTCCAGCGTGACCGTTAATAACATTTTAATTAAAGAACAGCTGAAACAAAAGGAGCCGGAGCAACAGTTCTTACCATTTTAGAGGTGGTGGTATCAATCTGCTGGGTAACAATTAGCATTGACATGATTGCAAAAGGTCCTCCAAATGCTCCTCTTCTTCTTCTTCTTCTCCTTCTTCTCCTTCTTCTTCTAGTACAGAAAAGTCCTCTGGACAGTGTGAGGTGTATCCAGCCCCCTTCTTCTCTCCCGTCAGCTGACTCTGAGCTCACTTAGCCAATCAATCACATAGCGGAGAAGATTCGGTGTGAAGCGCGGCGATCCGTTCGGCAGGATGAGCTCTTTGGAAATGTGTGTAGCCCGGCTTCACTCACTACACACAGACACACGCACACTACTACCCGTATCTGCCTATCCCTCTTTGACTTTTCTCAGGCTCTCGATCTTTCTCATTGACTCCGCTCCCGTACAGGCTTTATCAGTCTTTCCAAGACAAGTCGTCGTCCTCTCCAACTCCACAGACACTGTTTGCTTTCTCTCTCTCTCTCTCTCTCTCTCTCTCTCTCACTGTGTTTCTCTCCACTCCTTGGGTTTTACCTTCCTCTCTTCCCACAGAGGCTGGCTGAACTCAATTGAAGGTAATCTGTTGGTGTGGTGAGTGAGTGAGGCATCTGCCAGCACAGCCAAACAGCGTTCTTTACATCTCCATCACTGCTTTACTGAGCCAGAGGTGTGTGTGTGTGTGCTCAGAGTTGGCAGGTAGGCAAAGAGATGGAGAAAGGGAGAGAGAGAGGAAGGGGTGAGAGATACAAAAACTGTAACCACTAGAATGCAACAGAAGATATACTGGAACTTTTTCTCGAGTTTCTGGCTGAAAGAGTCATCCACCAATCTGCAGATCAATTTAATCAGCCCCTGTGATGGGCTGTAATAAAGTGTCGGTGATATATTCCTGCCATGAATTGCACCTTGTAAATTACCCCACCACCACCTCTCTCTGGAAGATTGGTCCCGAGCACGGTGCAGAACCAATCTAAATTTATGTAGCGTTTACAGCAACAGCACGGAGAGAGCCAAAGAGCCCAACGTGGAACGACCGCTTGTACACTCGCCCAACAGCAGAGGCACTGAGGTAGGATTAGACAAACTTAGGGGTGGGTGGCACAAAAAAACACTTTTTTGTGATTAGAAAGTTCCAGAAGTGCTATTTGCTTTGGTCAGTATTTGTGAAAACTTTCAAGGCCGACTTCATTTAGTGTAGAAAGGAGCAGGAACAACAAACTGGCCTCCGCTGATGAACACACCGCTGCGAGGTTGACAGAAGTCCAAGATAGGTGACCTCTCACTAGTTTCTGCTGCCACAAAGGCAAACAGGGGGAAGAGCACAGAAAAGCTCACTGTGCTGTAAAACATACAAAAAAATCCACCATTCAATGAACAACTACAACATGCAAATAATTTCACCTATCCAAAACTGTGCTAGTATGCTCTCTCTAGTGGTGTGTGAGAAATCCCAGATATCTTTTATTGACAAAATAAAATTAATTTTAAATCAATTTTAAAAATTAGGGTAGATGCTAAACTGTTATAGCAAGATAGCATAGATCCGTGAAAAGCTGTTTTGAGTCTCCAGCCATCACTATGTTGGCAGCAACATAGTGACATAGCAACATAGTCTGCCTAAACTTCAAATGCAGGTAAAGAGGTGGTGTGGCAATTAGATTACAATTACAATGTAGATATATGGGGATTAACTCCCACAGGCCATTGTGAGAACTGCAATTTTTAATTTTACCTGCTCATTCACTTCATTTCTTAGCCACAGAGGTTGCTGCTTGCAAGGTAGTTAGCGTAAGTTGCTAAAATGCTAATATTATGAATCCAAACAGGAAACATTCAGAAGAAAAGTCTAGATCAAGAGGAGATATTTCAAGTGGGCCTGTAAAAGTGAATTACGGTGATCCCTGTAAAAATGTTAGAGGCTACTTTATCTGTTCCAGTACCTCTGCCATATTTTCAAACATCTGTCACAGTGCTAGGACTTTGGGTGCTATATATTCAGAGGTGGTATACAAGAGTTTAGGAACATAAAATTAAAAAAAAAAATTGCACCAAGCTGTAAACATATATTTGTGCTCTAAAGATTTCAACAATGTTTAGCCTCATGGGTGATGCAAAATATTAGCATGCTAATAAAAAGCTAAACTAAGTCTAAACACAGCTGAGCGCTACCTCAGGTTTTATGGTAAATACGTTATTGTAAGATCAGCAATATGTGAGAGACACTTCACAGGTAAACAGCAGGTCCATCTGGTCTATCTACAGACCCCCTGATCAGGTGCTGGCTGACCATTTTTCATATTTATTCCACAGCTGCACTCACAACACGTAGCTTATGTTTTACTGTATATAATTTATAGAGTCATAAGAGGCTATGCAAACATAAACAACAAATAAACAAACACATACTTTTTTAGGCTAAAACGTCACATTATTTACTTATTTTACAGTTTTAATTATTTTATTAATGTCTTAAAATCAATTATATGTGTCTCAAATGAAGTGTACATGGATTAAATACAATAGAGTGACAGATATTTAGTCTGAGTGTTCACATCTGACAGACAATCAAACAAAACCCTGATATAACATCTGGCCCGTTAACTAATACCTAGGTGAGGACACGGCTCTGCACCTCAACACTTTAAAGCCATTTATTCCATTATTGAGCACTGACTTTTCAATTCCCCCTGATCACACAGACGGAGAGAAGAGACAAAATGGAAAAAGTCCCTGAGGTCTAAAAAAAAAAAAAAGCACTGAAGGCAATTCCAACATACTGTCTACTAGAGCGAGGCTGGAAGGAGCCAGAGCCAGCCAGGTAAGAATGCTCCACTTTACACCAGAGAATCAAAACAGTAAAAACATTTTTAAAAAAAAGCATCTCACCACTTTGCCTGTATTAGTATTAACCGGGAGTTTAGGCAGACGTAGGTGCAGGTGCTGTAACCATGGTGACAAAATCTGATGTGTTTTCAAATCTAACCTAGCAGAAAGAGAACGTGGAAGCTTAAGTCCAAAACTGAAAATAATAACATCATGGGTCAACCATGCATCTCAACATAAGAGTGGATTGGTGTGAGGATGTGTCTGCTTCGATGACAGAGACTGTAACAGTTACCATGGCTACAAGACCCAAAAATCATAATCTTCATTGTCTATAGGCCTCCCTTTTTAGGAGGACTTTCTTTCAGGAAAGGATGCATGCGGTCATCCTTGTGGGTGGAGTCTGCAGCATTACACCTGTGTATGAACCCCCCCCCCCCCACCCAGCTCCTTTTTCAGCCAACTTTAGAGCATCTCTGGTTTTCATTCCTCAGTATGTTGTTTTTTCCTTTGCCTTATCCTTCAGGAAATCCTCTAGTGCCTTGTCTCCGGACCATGTGCTGCCACTACCACCCTGCCCCAACACCCAGCAACCACACATCATCTGTCAGCCTAAACCTCTCATTCCCTCTCCTGCCAACCCCCCTCTGTGGACATTCCCCCCTTCCTATGGACAGTCTCTCGAAGTATACCCTGAAAATAAAACTCTTCTAGCCCTCTTCCTCCTACAAAGTTGAAGCGGTATAAACAGCAGGACAAAGTGTCCTTTGGTGGACCTTTCGTACAATCTTTTAGAAACAAATACTGAAGTACTGTGCAACCGAAGCACCTGACAGAGCATCCCTATTCGACGAGAGAGGTGTGAGACATTTATGTTATCAACGGATGGAAGCAATCCTGCCCTCTCTGCATTCCCTCCTTCGATAGTTTGTGCGTGAAATATGTGTGCATCTGTCCTTTCGAAAAAACATCCAAGTGGCAAATTTAATCCAATCATCATCATCATGGCGGAAAAACAGGAAGTGAAACATATTGCTGGAAATCACTCTGGATGAAAAATGATGGCGATGTGTACTACAAATCCATTTGAAAATAGCTTTCAATTTTTTTGATTAGCAAGGGGTTCAGCATTTCCCTAACTTAATCTGGCCTCTGAATTGAATCTGTATTACAAGCCATAGTTAATAACTTGACATTCAGCATATGACTGTGCTATTTAGATAAGTGATGGGGCTTCTTTGAACACCCACATGCTTCTATGCCAAATTGGCCCATTCCTCATAATAAAAACCTATGTCTGAATGACTCGCTGCATTGTATTCTATTGGATGGATGTTATTAATACACAGCTATAGTCCACATATACACAAACCATACAAGAAAGGAAGGGAAAAAGGATTTTGATTCATGCCATGCTCTTGAATAAAAGATGAAAGTTTTGACTCGGCTCCAAGTTTCTCCTCTCTCGTGGCTCATATCTCAATTACTACAGAGGCGTTTTTAGAGGAGAACAGAGTCAGTAAGTACACTCTGAAGACGAGACGGCGCCGAACGCTCAAGGAAATTTTTCATTTTTAATACAAGGGAGGACAATGACTGACACTTCAGAGGGGCGACCAGATCCCCAAAACACAGGGAAAGGAAGCTCGGTGTGATGAAACTCAACCTACATTTCACGGTGAGTGTCATGAAGCACCTGAATCAGTCATGTCTGGACAGCTGCAGTACCTTCAGTAGACGAATCACTCTCTGCACTCTGTACTGTATAAAAGGTAATAGCCTGATTACAAAATGAAGGAATTAAGATAAGACACGGGGATATGCTTTATGGCTTGTTAGCTAGGTTTTATCACAATTATCTGTGTTTAAATGTCATCAACACAAAGTCCCTTCATCCTGCTTCCATAGTATTTAATTAGGTGAGCTGCAGCAGGTGCTGCTGATCATCAGTCATTGATGAACTGATCATCAGCAGGTGTACAGGCCTCTTTAAAAGCAGATGTTGTTGCTCTGCAGCATTCAGCTGTGTGTTAACCAAGCAGCAACCATTGTGGCTCAGACTTGAAGCACATGCGGAAGTGTCAAAAATTGTAGTTCATGCTGCAACCACTTCGGGCTGGCTCCAGAAGCAAGTCATTTCCCAGGTGACGTCACGGAAGCTCTGTCCATAGTTTTTACTGTCACTGGTGTTAACACAATGCCAAGAGGAAAAAACATAAACAATGGTGTTAGAGAAAGACATACGCACTGTTAGGGCACGGCGGTGAAGGTGTGATAGTCTGGGCTTGTTTTGTAGCCACAGGACCTGGAGACTTTGCAGTCATTGAACCCACCACGAACTCCTCTGTATACAAGAGTGTTCTGGAGGCAAATGTGAAGCTGTCTGTCTCAAAGTTAAAGCTTGGTGAACATTGGGTCATACAACAAGACAATGATGATTTTTGCTTAATACTAAGACCCACATTTTCCAGCCAATCATCGTGGCTGGTCGATCGTTGGACGATTTCTATGCTGTGGCATCTATCCAATTTTAAAGAAAGTTAGGCTGAGAAACAAACAAAATAAAGAACAGGAACCCTGACAGACAAAGAAAAAACAACAACAACTTATCCTCCTTTAAAAGCCACAACAATCAATACCAACATTTCAAAACCTAAGTAGAGTGCAAAAAAGACTTTTCAAAGTCAACCTCCAGTGCAAGATTAAGCTGCTGTTAAAGCGACAAAATGCTCTGCGGAGACAAAATATTTATTTAATGAGAAAGTCTGCAGAGAGAGATTAAATTAACTCTGCTTTCAATAAAAACAATCAGTCTTGTGCTGAACAGATGCTCCTTTTTGACTAATTGCCATTTAAAGTGACTTGTGCTGTAATCCACCGACACACAGACAAACACCTCAGCCAAGATGACAGGGTGTTTTTAACACAAAAAAATGCTCAACCATTAATCCAAGGCAGCTCCTCCATTAGCCTCAGCTTGTCACAAGTAACGCTGGAGATAGAAAAGCCTACCTCAACTGGTATAAAGAGCAGCAGACGCTTACAGGTTGAGGACTTTACAGTGCTCGTAAATACTCATTTTGGAATGGGAGTGACGAGTCCAAGGTCAGAAACGCCATTGATCTAACAACACCATGGCTGATTCTGAAACTGGTGATTGATGATAGTCCGAGCCAATCAGCTAGCACAGGCAGGAGGAGGCCAATACTGTGGTGACAGATGGAGGAGCATGTGCACTGTGTTTAATAATGTACAGGCTCGTCACGCCGTGTCTCAAGGTAAATGACAGGCGGGCCAGGAAGGGGGGGGATATGTAATTTCCCACAGCGGTGTCAGACAAGACTCTATACCCTGCTGATGTGGTTTCCTGCATCTTGCTCTGCTTCACTGTCCCACGGGATAAATCGGATTTCATAAACATTTAAACAGGATTAAAAAGATGTGTATAAAAACATGTACAGCTGTTTTACATTTGAGAGTGACCTGACTGAATGTACTCTAATGTATTATCCCTGGAAAAAAAAGTCTACTACTACTACACTGAGTGTCAAAAACTGCAGTTCCTTTTGCGGCCACTTGATGGCTGGCTCTAAAGTGAGTCAATCCCCATATTTTAGAGCAAAAATGATCTCAATTACAAGCACGTTGGAAAAAGACGCCATCTTGGAACCAGAGTCTGCGCATCAGAGCTCTATCAACACCAACATCTTTGTGAAGTTTGCGAACAACACAACTGTGGTGGGTCTCTTCTCCGGTGGAGATGAAACTAACTACAGAAATGAGGTGCACCTTCTGGCCGAGTGGTGCAGAGACCACTACCTCTCCCTGAATGTGGAGAAGACAAAGGAGATGGTTGTGGACTACAGGAGAGCACACAGTCAGCACACCCCTCTGACAGCGGCGCCTCTACTTCCTCTGCAAGCTCAAAAGAGCCAGAGCCCCTCCCTCCATCCTGTGCACCTTCTACAGAGGGGCTGCTGAGAGCATCCTGTCCAGCTGCATCACTGTGTGGTACGGAGCCTGCACCGCCACCTGCAGGAAGACGCTTCATCGCATAGTGAGAGCAGCTGAGAGGATCATCGGCGTCCCTCTCCCCTCCCTCCAAGACCTTTACGACAGCCGTCTCACCCGAAAGGCCCTCCGCATCACAGGAGACCCCACCCACCCTTCACACTGCTTCTTTAGTCTGCTGCCATCAGGAAAGAGACTGCGCAGCCTCAGTGCACAGGTGGTTCTAGGCAACCAATCACACGCCAGCAATAATCACAGTCTCTTTCATAGCCTGTGGAATCTTTTCTTCTTTTTTTTAAGAAAACTTTCTCCTACCTTTATTACTAAATCTCTCTGCTGAAGCCAGGTCACAGTATTGCTGCTTGCAGCCATAATTTAATTTTGCTTCTGTCTCCCTGTGACCATGACCTTATATCATAAACCCTTCCCAACCCTTTCAGGGCTATCTGCAGGCCAACGGCAGCACACAAGAGCTATCCATCGTGGACGGCACAGCACAGTACAAAAACCTGGAAACAAAAATAAGTAATTCCTTGCTCACATAGCTAAAGCTGCTACACCAGGTGTAGTGACGGATTTTCCAACTTTTCCCTTACATAGAATAGTTTGCCGAATTTCACTGTTTCGTTTGTTCAATTGGATTATCACACTTAGTCTAGAAAGTAATGAAGCTGCTGTTGCACATGGAATTTGGCTGCAGGTTTAAAGGGAGGTATTACTTTGTGATGAGTCATCATTTGGATGTAGGAAAAACTTGCCAAAAAAGCGAGTTGAACCTTCGAGAGTACAAAAAAAAGGTTAAGGCAGCATTTCAAATGTTGCTCAATCTTGGAGCCAAGGATAAAGAGATATAGTGTGAGCAGCCAGCGAAACCTAAAGGATCTCAACCACTGTACAGCTGACAGGTACAAGTGGAAGAAGAGGGGGTAGTGGAAGGAGTGAGGGGTGAAGAGGAGGGGTGGGGGCTGCCAGTCAGTCACCCATCTCGTGTGTTACCTTGTAAGCCCCCCCCCCCCCCCCCACCAACCACCCCGCTTCCTGATTTCATTCTTCACACTTTTCCCCCAGAGATTAGACGACAGTGGGTGTGAGGGTACACAAACAAGAGGAGGGGGGATACAGCGGACAAAGAAATAGCACAAACCCTCTATCTCATCCTTCTCCTCCTCTTCCTCTGTATGTGTGTGCACAGTGCCATAAGCACCACGGGGATATTGAGAGCGACATATCCCTCCTAGATGAAAGGGGGCATTTCAGTCACACAGGCACCCCCCCTTACCCCAAAGGTAAACGTGGTCTGAGTTAGCAAGCAGCTCCTCGTTTATTGTGAAAAGCGAGGGCAGAGACTCGAAGGCACCATAACGCCACCGAAAGCAATAAAAGGGCAACTTGCTCTGTGCTCGCGCTCCTGACAAGCTGTTTGTGAGTCTCTGCAGGGCCCGCGTGCTTATTTAATGCTCTGACAAAGTTTGTAGAGGCTCTTATCAGTCATTACTCATGCACGTGATAGATAAACCTTCTCTGGAGGTTCAGGTTACATGCAGCGTGGTTGCATGGGTAATACATACACACACACACACTGCAGGAGCAACATAACAAGATTGCAGAATTTATTCAATACACCTCCTCGCTGGCTTTAAATAAACAGGCTGCAGAAATCGTACTCCAGAGCAGGCGTCAATCTATCTGTGCCATTACCCAACGACAGCCGAGAGCAGCCGCCACCGCATGATGGCGACTGTGTGGTGGCGCCCATGTTTATTTGTATTCCTTTTTGAAACACACAAAAATGTCAGAGGTGTCTTCGTCTAGACGCTATTATCTCGGCGTGGATTCCACAGCGAGGCCCCCCCACCCCCTGAGCATGTACGCCCGTGGCTACGTAGTAATTTTAGCAAGGAGTCCGAAAATGTGAATGTATTTCCCCTGGGAGTGTGTGTGTGTGTGTGTGTGTGTGTGTGTGTGTGTGTGTGTGTGTGTGTCTTTTCACACACATTTAACCACAAAGCAGCACACACATAAAAAACACCCTTCACTGAATGTCAATGAGCACCTTACCTACAGTGAAATCTACATGGAAATAAGAGCTAATTCAGCAATTATGTTGCAGCTAACTAGGAGGCAATTAGCATGCTATACATTAAAGTGGAAGATTTAGCTGGCAAAGAATCAGTTCTTGTACTAAAGAGATGTGATGAACATAGTTCCAATTAACAAAATAAAAATAATTAAATTCTTTTACATTTCGCTCATTAGTTTCTTGAAATAACAGTTTTTACAAAACACCACGCGTATCAAGGGAAATCTGAAATTTGATCACGAAGAAGAAAAAAAACATTTTGACATCTGTTAAGCGTAGAGCTGTTTAGCACATAAAAAAACAAGACAAAAATAAATACCATTTGCATATCCTAATTAAAAGATCCATCTACATTATGCTCAAACAACATAAAGAAAAACTTTGTTTTGCTAAAAGTGTAAGCAACTGTAGGGAAACATAACCAAGGAAATAAACTCCTGCAGACTCTAAACTCAAGTCTCACACCACTGAGGGAGCTGATGTGACCAATGTTTTTGACCAAAAATTGCAATTGTGGATCAAGTTTTAGTCAAATTTAGGCACCAAATCCATCTACCGTATTTTCTTGACTATAGGTCACAGTGGAGTTTAAGTCACACCAGCCAAAACATGTGTAATGAAGAAGAAACAACATATATAAGCTGCACCGGACTATTAGTCGCACCAGCCAAAAAGAGGAGACAAGCTCCCCTGAAAGCTTACTTCGAGACATTTAGGGGGAGCTCTGAAATACTGTCAGTTTTTGGGTCAATACGCGGAGAAATGTTTAGCTACAGAAATGTTTAGCTACAGAAATGTTTAGCTACAGAAATTCCTACACTGTAAAATTGAAATTGCCCACTTTTATTTTTTTACTTTTATTCCACTAAACAAAAAGTTTGTTGTATTGCAGACTATACAAAAGTATCTGTTTCAACTTATGTTATTGAGTTCATTGTTAAAAGATGGGCTTACTTCATAGTATGTAATATTATATATTTGCAAAACTGGCAAATTGAAGTTCAATCACAGTTGAGGCCGAGTCAACTACACTGCGCATGCTCATTTTGCTGGCTCTGTTGAACGGGGTCTCCCGAGCGTTTCTTCAGGGACCTTTCTCCGCCATTCATTCTCGGCTCGGCAAGTGACCTGTACTTCTGAGAAACTTGACTTTCAAAAGGTGGGTACTTCAGTTGAATATTGCCTATTTGCACTTATGTACAGTACAGTAAATGGTTTTAAAAAACTAAACGTCTTGATGTGGCATACACGGATTAATCATTCGGACCGTAATGAGGTTTGTACACCAGTGACAGGTGTTCGTAATACACATTCTGCAGCTAGCTACATTGCAGCTACAAAACACAGCTAGCAGCGCATGATAAGTGCTTGAGAGGGGTACAAAAAGTAAGTGTATAATCAGTCATACGATTCTGGAAAGACTCCAGAATAAGTGGGGCAGAAAATAGCTATAGAGGGTTGTCTGTGCGCCTGTCCCTTCGGCTCACTTCTGTCTGCTTTTACACACATTACATGCGGTCGCGGGTGGATACCGTGACCGCATGTTATGTGTCCGTGTTGTCTTCGGTTTAACACTGAAGCAGCAGTGCACGACTCCTGGCTAGCTTTATATGTATATCCTGTCACCACAGGATGCAGAACCACTGCTTCTGATAGAAGAAAATATTGGTGGCACAGAATAGTGTGTAAATCTTATGCAGTTTGGTAACATTCATTCAAGGTAAGAAAAATAATAGAGAAATAGAGTTTCATATTATGTAAAATAAAGAGCAGTAACATGTTTAGTAACATTTATTGATTATCTTTCTCCATTTATGGGAAAAGGTGATCTGTACACCCTAACACAGATAACAGGTTCTCATTGTTTTTTCCATTTAAATATTGATGTGTGGCCAGAGAAATGTTTTTGTTGTTGCTACCATTTCCCAAAATCTTCCCAAAAATTTTGTTTTTGGAAAAAAGGGACTAAAGCTTACAAAATAAAATAAATGCACCACTCTCTTTAATTAGAACTGGATACTGGATTCAGTGACCACTGCATCTGTGCTTATTTGATTACAAATGATTAATAGCGCTCAGGCTCTGAGTTTGCAGAGTGGCATGGAGTAAAAAGCGGGCAGGGAGCGAGAGCTGCTATTTACAAAGTCAAACTGAGCTGCACGGGGGACAGGAGACAGAAACGGATGTGGACGAGATGAGACAGACAGAGAGCAGAGAGAGAGAGAGGGCAAGACTTGGCATGGACTCATTTTAAAACTGCAGCCAGAGACGCCATCTGAGAAATATGGCTGCCGTCCCTGGCACCGGTCACTTCGACTTTGACTCGTGGAGACAAACACACATAAGTTATGTTTGCAATAAACTGCTCTGTTCTTCACAGTATATTCTTGGGAGACTGTTTGATACATTATGCCATTTCATTGCAAATTCCACCACAATTACTGTTGTGTACCACACAGGTCCCTCTGGACCTGCTTCTTCTTTTTAGTAATCTGTCGACAAAAAGGAGGAAAAACCACTGAGGCCCAGATATTTAATATTTATACAATCTAGAATGTCAGAGGGTGAATTAGCATGTCACAATACACACCAAGCATCTACCTGTCTCTCATAACACAGAGACAGGAAATCAATCAATCAATCAATCAATCAGCCGCTTTAAGGCAGTTCAAGGTGCTTTACAAGCAATTTAGTAAATGTTTGTGTGCAACACAACTTTCTCCCATCTCCCGACTGCATCTCTGGAGCTCAGCCACAGTGATCTTTGGGTTCTTTTTTACCTCTCTCACCAAGGCTCTTCTCCCCAGATAGCTCAGTTTAGCTGGACAGCCAGCTCTAGGAAGGGTTCTGGTCGTCCCAAACGTCTTCCATTTAAAGACTATGGAGGCCACTGTGCTCTTAGGAAAAATAAGCAAAAATAATTGTTTTAACCTTGGCAAGATTTGTGCCACAATTCTGTCTCTGAGCTCTTCAGGCAGCTCCTTTGACCTCATGATCCTCATGTGCTCTAACATGCACTGTGAGCTGTAAGGTCTTATATGGTGTGTGTCTTTCCTAATCAGGTCCAATCAGTATCATCAAAGACAGCTGGACTCAAATGAAGGTGTAGAACCATCAAGGATGATCAGAAGAAATGGACGCACCTGAGTGTAATATATGAGTGTCACAGCAAAGGCTCTGATACTTAGGACCATGTCATACTTTACTGTTTCTTTTTTAATAAAACTGTGGTTTTCTGTCAATTTGAGGTGCTGTGTGTACATTATTGAGAGAAAAAAACGAGTGAAAAATATATTTTAATAATATAACAAAACATTCTTGTACAATCACCACTGCTACTAATACTGGACACATTCGTGCATTTTTAAGTTGTTTTTTTCTCCCCCTCTTAATTACTTTCCTATAAACTTTCTGAGAAGCAATTATCTTCTCCTCTCCACATCACACACACAGACACACTATTTAAATTCCAGAGGCAAGCTTTGATCACCACTACATTAGCTTTACATTAGAAACAATCATTAGAGGGGACATCATCCCCACGACCAATTTGCCATCGGAAAATAGCAGCGCCAGAGTGTGCTGCGGCCCAACAGAGGACCAATGAGCCACACCAAACTTGATTAGGCCTCATAGTAAATGTATCATTCCTCCTCCTCCTCACCAAGGCTTTGTAGATGAACAACTTGTCTTCATATTAAACGCTCTATCTGGGAAGCCGGAGTGGACTCATTTTCAAAAGTCTCTTTGAGGACGGTTCGCTCTGGAGAAGAAGAAACGTGTCAGGAGTTAAATGAGTAATGAGCTCCACGTGTTCTGTTGAGGCTGCTGAGATACTTAGACAAGAATTTCAGGTTTTGATTTTTCAAGAAGCACGTTTATTTGTTTTAAGACTGCACATCGCACTTTTTTTTGCTGCTTAGATTCTTTTATCAATCACATTATGATGCCTGGCAGAAGAAGAAGAGGAGCTGTATCACGGCAGCGATCTCCGCAGAATAAAAGAGCTGAAGACTATCATACCGGTGTATTAAAAATCATCTTTAATGTGTGATGACATCCCATAAATAAAGTATATACCTCCTGAAGTGAGAATACTTCTTGTGCGCAGAGGCTCATCGTAAGAGCATAAAGCAACCTTCATCGTCGTCGGGCGGCTATCAAATCCGCCTGATGACAGCTTTATGACAGCATAACGTCGGCCATTTTTGTGGCTTGGGGGTGTAAGTTTCAGGGAGCAGATGGAAGTGAACTTTAAACTCAGCGGGGAGAGCAGCACCCAGCTGACTGGAAGCCGACCTGCCTGGTGTTTGATTAAGAGGCACGTTGACCTTTTCCTGAGGCTCCAAGGGGGGTTCAAAGTCAGGGCCTTTTTCTCCTCTATGGCAAGATATCAGCCTGTCAGTATGGAAGGGAAGATCTCTACAACATATGGATGGATGTGATGAGGCTAGAAGATGGCTAACAGAAAAGAAATGCTGCTAGTAAGCATCCTGAAGAGCTCTAAAATACAGATAAGTCAATAAGCTCCTCTCATAGCTTCTATGATGAACACAAAGGAATCTTCAGAGCTGATGCCTTTTACCAAAGACTTTTGATGGCAAGAAAGAGAGCCTGAGGCCAGTCAATACAGTGTGATGAATGGCGCCTGTATAGTGGCATTGGGTGTGCGCTTCTGCTGTTCATGACAAATTAGACATGTCAGACTTTAGGTATTTCCCTTACAATCAATATGTACTAACAAAAAAAAAAGGCTGCTGAGGCCAGCTTTAGTTTATAATCACACAGAGGAGACGGACAGGAACGCCAACACGCCCAACATCGCCCTCACAAACTCCATTTTACAGCCATGAAATGTAGAAAAATCAGTCATCAGCTCACTGTTTTGTTTTATTTTCTGTTTCTGGCACCAGATATGATTTTATATATATATATAGTTATGGTTATATTTAACCACAGGAGGACTATGTCCTCACGATACGACCCCGTTCACACTAGGGAAAAATCAATTCAGCTATTGGAGTGGGATCAAATCCGGATTGCTTTTATAAGCCGGATATGTACAGAACTATTTTCAAATCCGTCAATTGCACACACGATCGTTCTCAATCCACAGAGATGTGGATCCAAAGCAGATTGAATTCAACGATTTTGCGCGGTTCAGATTGAGAAAATTCAATCTGTTTAGAGCAACGATTCGGCTCAAATCTCCGCTCTAGCCGGACAGGTCTGAACGGGATCTGTTGTTACTGTTCCTGACACCAGGAACAGAAAATGTATATGACTAACAACTGCTAAGCTTTCAGCCATTCAAATTCCAAGTCCTTAAAAAAAAAAACCTTTGAAAATTATGTCTACATAGGTTGGACTAAATCCTCTGTAATTTTGTCCACCAGCTTAGCTACAGCTTGATATAACTGGGTGCTTCAACTGCATCATTTCAAGAAGATATTCATTGTAAAAGTGTCAATTTTCAACAGACGAGAAAAAAATTGTTCAATTTACAGAGCCAGAAGCATACAAACTAATACTTTAACACATCTGTGTCATTTTCCTGTTCGTACTCCTGACGAACCCTGACAATCTGAGCAAATCTCCCAGGTGTTCCCTTTATTATGACGGCAAAAGTATTCAAATACACCTTATGGTTGCTGAGGTATAACTATTTATTTTGGACATGTCATTTTTTAAGCTGAGGCATTTAAAAGATATGCTTGAGGTGGAAAGGGTTAAAGATGCAGAGAGTTTCACTCACAACCAAAGGGCACTAGCAGGTCCCTATCCCTAATCTAACCTATCCCACAAAATATATATCTCGAACAAATTCTGACAAGATTCTTGATGTCAGTACAGAAGCTTTGATGTCTAGGCAGCCATAATTCAACAACACCCGTATAATAAATGTAATAATCTTATCATTCACCCTTCTTGGGTCCCTGCTTGTCTTTGTGAATGACTCTAAAGATGCATCATTAAGCCAATACAGGCCCATATTGCAGTGCTGCTGCTGGTGAGGATACCTGCCAGTGAGCATCTGCCCAATCAGCGGGGAATGGCAAACGAGCCCAGGATGCTACTGTAATCCATTATTTCAGCTTCACTGAACCGACTGTACGACACAATGTTGGGTAGAGTCAGAGAGCGGAGATATAACTGAAGTATGGATTAGTTGTTAGCAAATGTCATTGGTCAAATTGCAGAGTGTATTTTTGTTGTATTACAGTACAAGAAGATAACCTCATTTACATAGACCCACTGCAGAGTTGAATAATGTTGACTGTACAAAGTTACAGTGGCTCAAAAATAGATCATAAAAAATTGAAATATGATTGTAGCTCTCCTAAGGTCATACCGCTGCATTTTAGTTGGGTTGAGTTCTGCATGTATGTAAGACACAGTTTCTACAAAGCTTTAACTCAGTAAGGCCTGTAGGCTCTGGCATGTTGAACGTCCAAATAGTTTCAAATGGTTTTAGAAGTCTTTCCAGATTGATGTGCAGCAACAGTTTTGCTTCTCTAACACCTGCTGATGATCAGTTCATCAATGACTCATGATCAGCAGCACCTGCTGCAGCTCGACTAATTGAATCCTATGGCAGCAGTAAGGGGGAGGGGACCCACTATAATCATCATGATCATCCATCCATCCATCCATTATCTGAACCCACCTCATCCTGCAGTGCTGGAGCCTATGCAAGCTATCTATGGGTAAGAGGAGGGTTACACAACTTCCTGCAACTGTGTTATCTTTGTGTTAGAGAGACCTGGAAAAAAAATGTTCAGATATGCAAAGCATGATGATGTCCTTAGTGTTACATCTAATGTGGTGAGAAAATGGCAGCCCATAAGGCATTAGGATTCAGGAGGCCTCCAATTAATTCTAATGAATCCCCTAACATCCATATCATAATTAATAATGTATCAGCCACACAAGGCATGGATGCACAAAAGTTTAATTTAGCTCAGGGTTTCTTGAGGGTCTCTTCTAATGCACCGTGAGGAAATAATGCTTCTAATGTTTGGGGAATAATCACAACAGGTGCTTTTATTTTTTTAATTTTCTGTCTGGCTAGCTTTAATGATCTCATTAAGACTCCACTCTAACCAGAAGACTTTGCCTACGGCACCCTGTGCCATGTGACTGGGGGAGTGACAACAAGAGCGGGGAGGCCCGGCGTCTGTCTGATGTCACAGCTGTAACCAAAGCTGCTTGTACTTACAAGACGGACACGACTAGGAGAGAGGGAGGGGGCTAATTGAATTCCTCCCTTGTGTACGTGCACCAACCAGGCCCTAGCCTGCTGCACAAAAGGCTGGCGAGTAGTTGTACATCATTACCCAGAATTCAAGCCGGCAACTTTCCCACTGCCAGGAATCAAATGGCACAGATTTATCACAGCTTTGCTGATGGCGATGGAGGAAAAAAAAAGTTCTATAGGCTGATCATAAAGGCTCCTATACAGCAGAAAGGAACACAGCGTCCTCCCAGATTTTAAATGGGTCACACACAGGCAGTCTTAAAGGAGTGTGTTTAAATCCAATATTTTCCTGTAGATTTGAATCTATCTGCACGAACCATTGTCGAAACCAAATGTTTTCATTGACAAAAAAAACATCAATCAATAGTTGATTAATCGATTCTGCTGCAAGATGCAACTTTTAAGCTATTAAATTTCAGCTCTGATGATCGGACATAACCAATCGAGACAGATTGATCAATATTGTAAATTATTGAATACTTGCAGCCCTAAATGAAAGAGCATAGCTACAGATTCATAACCCAAACACATTTAGGTTACATCAATTTCTTACTAGCACGCTACTTAGAATCAACAGTGCAGAAGAATTTTCATACAAGTTCAATACACAACTAACCTTACAAACAACTACAAAAATTGACATTAGTAACATTCCAGCAAGCAAAGATCAAGATTTTTCATCTCCGTTGTGTGTTGTGTTCCTGTTTAAAGTCTTTTGCTACCTTTAGCAGGATTCCAGCCAGAGCGAGAGTGATGCCCAGTCAAACAGAATGTGTGTAATCTTGGCAGAATTTTTTGTTTTTCACAGCTTCGGTTTTTAATAGGTCTCCAAACTCCCTCATCATATTGGACAGCAAACTGAAAGTCAAAAACTTGGCATTGTACCTTTATCTTTCTGTCTCCATCTGCCCCTCTGTCTGTCTGCCGGCCGGCCTCATCCACGGTGTTTCTCTCATTCACCTCATCTCGTAGCTTATTAGCTTAGCATTCCATTAACAACTTCATCCACAGTACTCCGGTAGATTTATTAAATAATAACTACACACGAGATGTTAACAAGTGAGTGATTTCAGATAAATTGAGCTGTCTCTTTTCTTTTTCTGTGCACCCAGTCTGCCCGTGAAATGCAATTACAGTCAGAGTCGGCAAAAAAGCAGCTTATCATGTCAGAGTCTTAACAAGTGCGACTGAGGCCGATCGTCATTAAACGCAGAGACAAAGTGGCATCGCATGAAGAGGGACACACAGAAACATCGTATTCATTATCAGAAAAATCAGGAAGAGGTTACTTGTGCATTTATTATGTTAACACCAGACAGCATTTCCTCACTATATCAACTGAAGAGTTACAAAAACAGTTCTTCAAACCTCAGGTCCACTCTGATGTTTTTACCTCATTAAGTACAGACTGTATAAACAGCTGTTCCCTCTCTCCAAAGTGTCACCATATACTTTTTTTAGATTAATTTTCCTCCTTGCGGGTGCCTTTGCATTTTAATCTCACAGCACCTTGTGAAAATTAACTTGTGGAAGATTTAAAAAGTAGCCAGAGATGGGTGATCCATCACACTCATTGTTTCTTCACCTTTATTTTTTTTGTCAAGGTTATTTAGCAATTTAGCTGCAGCAAAATGTACACCATAAATGCACCATAGTTGTGTTTTTGCAGCACTTTCCTAAAAGGAAATGCACCACTGATCACTGCGACCACCAAAAACATCAGCTGGTGCAGAATGCACAGTACGAGCTAGCCATGAAGGCCAAGGAACCACATGTGCAAACAGCAGCTGCCAGACCCACACAAATGCACCAAAAACTCATACATGATACATGGTTACATGGTGGATCGCCATATATACATATAACACTTTAAGTTCCCACAATTATTTATACAGCGGTGTGAGAAAGTCTTTGCCCCCTTCATGATTTTTTTTGTATGTTTGTCACACTCTAATGTTTCAGATCATCAGACATGTTTAAATATTAGACAAAACAAACACAAGTTAACACAAAAAGCATTTCTTAAATGAAGGTGTCTATTATTAAAGGGTAAAAATCCAACCCTCCACCCCTGTGTGAAAAACCGATTCCCCTGGACAACATAGAACAGTGGTGAACCCTCCCCAGGAGACGAAGGTCACCCCCAAGAGAGCAGTGACGACTCATCCAAGAGGTCAAAAAAGACCTCGGAACAACATCTAAGGAACTGCAGGCCTCAAATGCATCAGTTAAGGTCAGCGTTCATGACACCACCATAAGCAGAAAACATCTTGATGATCCCCCCAAGATCTTTGGGACAATACTCTGTGGACTGATGAGGCAAAAGTTGAAGGTTTTTACAAGGTGTGTGTAGCATCATACCAACAGTGAAACATGGTGGGAGACTTGCTGTGGTAAACGAAACCATGAATTCTGCTGTTTACCAAAACATCCTGAAGGAGAACATCTGGCCATCTGTTGGTAATCTCTAGCTGAGGCGCATTTGGTCAAGTCCCGACCTGAATCAGATTGAGATGTTGTGGCATGACCTTAGAAAGGCACGTCATGCTCAAAAACCCTCCAATGTGGCTGAATTACAACAATTCTGCAAAGATGAGTGGACCAAAAAAAGACTTAGCGCCCGTTATCACAACCTGCTAATAGGTTTAGAGGGCAATCACTTTTATCATTATGTAGGTTACAAGTCCCACAACCTAAAAAGGACTGTAGTGGTGATTTTACCAGCCTTCAGCCACTCGGTTGGTTGCAGGGGATGTTGTTTTCCTATGCGCTGTTATTTCCAAAATGAATCGTTTGATGCATCATAATCTTTGGGTGAGGTTCCCGTTTATTGTTAACAAAGTATTTGATCATGATTACAAAACAGAAAAAACGTGTCAGCGGTAAAAACTTGTCAGCGGTAAAAACCGTACGACCTCCCAGCTCCCATACCTGTCTGATCTGCTCACCTGAATCACCTGTGTTAATTTAAGCCTTACCCACCAACCCTAACCTGCCATCTAGCGACAAACAAAGGCAATTACACGTTGACTTCATGGCTCCTACAAGGACTAATTATCATGGTTTAAGTCAACAGAAAACTGACACCAATATGTGACCTTTGACGCCACACATGACACCTTCAGACCCACAAGAGTGAGACTTCTTGCTTTACTGGAGTTGTATTGTTCATTTAAGTCTACTCAGACATTTAGGGTGTTTTTCCACCTGGTCCCTTTTAAAAAAACTCAAATTCAGTCCTCTTTAAGTGGACCAACAGAAAAAAGGTCTCAGTTCTTTTTGTGTTCACACTGTGAGTTTATTACAAAGAGGACCAGGTTCTGTTTCTGGTCACGTTAAGATTTTTTGGGGCCTTAGTCCTCTTTCTGTTCACAACAGGTCCTCTAGAGCTCTCAGACGCCAAGCCCAATTGCTGCATCTACTCCTAAATAAAAGGCTGAAAACAGACCATAATAATAGCACGGGTTCCCCAATCTGGAGATGCAAACAATGTTTGTCAAAGCGTATGGATGAGGCGCTTGCTGCATGAAATATTCAGCTACTGTATACTCATTATGGGGCTGACACATTCAGCATGGTTGCACAGCCGGGCTAAGAGGTTTGATTGATGGCTCTGTGGGTAAGACAAGAGATAATATAAACTGTACTGTAAAACACCCAGAATGCTTTGAGTGGGAACGTTTCTGCGTATGAAGCAGTAAAAACAGGACAAGAAATCCAATTAACAGGTGTGAATTGAAAAAAAAAGATTGTAGAAGAAAATTCCTGCCAAAATATAAGTTTTGGTTTTATATTTTTTACAGGCAGGGGGATCGAATTACTGCTTTTAACTGCAGAATAATTTAGCTACAAAACATAAAAATGATAGCTGGATAATGTCTCTCACTGTGGTGAAAAAAAAAACATAGACTGTATGTATGTATTAAATAGTTCTGCCATTGCCTACTCTACTAAAACAATACCCAAAAATTAAGCATTTGAACACAGACAATGATAATGATGAAAACAGAATAATATGGATCTAAAACCTTCATAGTTATTGTCCACTTGCTGCTGTCTGTGTCAGCAGAGGAGCAGGAGAGTTTGCTGCTAAAAGCTAAAACAAGTGTAGTAGTTTGTTGTTGTCTGCGTGAGCGCATGCGGGTTGAGGAGGAGGTGCAGCTGTGTCGTCAAAGTATCGTTTTGGGGTGTCCACATGGAGACATGGAGACGCCATTTTCAAACGTATCCACCCTGGGACCTGTTTTCAAAAGTGCAGTCGTTTTCGCCTCTGAAACGTCGGCTCCGTGTGGACAAAAACACCTAAATCATACAAAACTTTAGCCAATACGGCAAAAGAAAGCAAAATACAAGATTAGAAAACTAAAGAAACTCAGTATATATATATATATATATATATATATATAGGATTCCTCATGTATGGATCGGAATATATATATATATATTCCGATCCATACATGAGGAATCCTCTAAAGGGTTACTTCAGCCAAGGAAAGAACACAACAAAAAGGATAATTTTCACAGTTATGTTAAAGGTTGGTTATACGCAGTGTTAACATATGACAGCAGGAGATTGACATTTATATTGATCTACCAATGTGATCATTGTGTTTTAAGTCTAACAGGTTCATTTAAAAAAAAAATCTACTTTGTGATGAACAAATAAAAAGATTATATGTGTTCGTCACAGTTCGAACTGGTTTCACTCCATTATTGCCAACACTCTCACAGTCTGCAGCAAATGCTAGCGCGCGTGTTAGCGCCACAGCTGAGCAGATGGTGATGCAGTGTGTCGCTTGCCGGGAAGTTAGTAAACAACGGCCCACACATTTGACTTTATTCAATATATGTGTAATATAACCCTGCCCTTGACAACGACTTAGCCAGATAGCTAGCCCTTTAAAAATATGCTTAATGCTTAATATAGCTCAAATATATAGTATATATATAGTATATATAGTATATAGTATAATATATAGCTTTCCACTCAAATATCATCAACACCATCAGCCAGGCTCTAATATCTATACAGAAAGTGTTTCAGTTGTGTTTTTTCAGTCTAACAGGTTCACTTCTATTTTCATCAATCAGCTGTCTACTCAGGCTGAAACTGGCAACATGATCCTTATCATGATAAATGTGTTAAGATTTGATCAATCACTCTCATCAATAAAGATTACACACCGGTGCCAGCAGTATTCTTTATACTGTGATGCTCAAGTGTGTTAACAGCCTGTATCTTACATTATAATAAGGGTGGAGGCTTGTATTTGTTGGGTGTTCTATTTATCTCAAATCAGCCAATGAGAAACTGCAAACTTTTTTTTTTACATGCAGCAAAAATGATTTGTTCCAACACTCGTGTATCAAATTCTGAGCACTTGCCAAAACACAGGTGACCTCTACAACTCAGCGCTGCGCCTGGATGCCTCCTGTGTCGACGCAGACAGGAAGACTGAAGCAGTGGCTGAGGTTATGTGCCTCCTGTGTCGACATAGTATCAAATGGAAAGGCTCTTATTGCAGTTAAGTGCCCAGCTATGGTCTGCCTAGCTTAGGATAGCACGGCTAACAGCTTTCTAGGCTTTGTTTGACACTTGTACCGGGAGGATGATATTGTAACAGCTGCAGATGTTACATCACAAGCATAGAGTGCATATAGCTAAGTAACATTTAAATCCCTGAGTTGTATGTAAAGAATAACATATTTACTACTGTATAAACCTTTACATAGTTAAGAGCATGACAAGAATATACCAGTATGAATGTACAGTGTCTGACTGTATAGTTCATAGAGTTCAACAGTTTTAATTGCGACAGGCAGGAATGACTTCCTGTATCTCTGAGTGGTGCATCGTGGGAGTCGGAGTCTGTTGGTGAACAAGCTCCTGTAGCTGGTCAGCACAGTGTGAAGTGGGTGAGAGGGACAGTCCAGTATGGTCTTTATTTTGGACAACATCCTCCTGTCAGACACCTCTGTCAGAGAATCCAGGTCCTCTCCCACAACATGGCCGCCTTTCTGATGAGTCTGTTGAGTCTGTTGATGTCCCTCACCCTCAGACTGCTGCCCCAGCAGACACCAGCGTACATGATGGCACTAAATAATGTTAATTTTCATTTAAATTCCTTCCTTTAGAGGTAATGCTGAAGATATGAGACAAGTGTTTAAGTAGAATAAAAGTTGGTTGGCTTTTACAAGATAATGTGAAATGCTGTTAGCAGAGCTGCCGATTGCTGTGCAGAGCTGGACGTCTGTTTGTGCTCAGTAATAAAGACTCTTTAGAAGTAAGATTTTTAACATTAAGACAAAGTGTTTCTTAAATCGCTACTATTGATCAGACGCAGTCAAATCCCAGTTCCAGTCATTTTGAGATCCTTTAACATCTCTGCCCAATCATTCAGCTCCAACAGACCAACAAAATACTCCATAATAAAAAACAAAACAAAAGTCTTACTAACTACCCTCGTCATAGGACTTTAGCTCTGATGCTGCAGATGATGATAACTCTAAAGCCATCTGCCGGCTTCGCTTGATTGCTCGACAAACAAATGTAGCCAAAAGGGGGTAAACGTCTCAGTATGATGGATTCCAGCGCTTTTTAATGTAATGCTGCTGTTGTGCAACTGGCACCACTGAAAAACTGTGGACCGTATAAAAAGGTCACTATAAATCATGTCCATCCAGCCCAGACTGCTGCATTTAAAAAAAGGCAGACCCCAATCAAGTACATAAATATTCCATGAGCATACAGACGCCAATTCATAGTTACTAAGCCTCGCCAATCATTTCAAAACATTTCTCTAAATCTCTTTATGTAACACGGATTTTATCCAATAATAATATTAAGATTGTCCAATATTGCAGGAACTCCTTACATTAAGTTTGCAGAGCTAAAAGCACCATAAGGTGCAGCAGACACAGAAAGATTCCAACAAGCCATACAACCACAGCAGTAACCTCAGGGGTTACTGTATGTGTTTCCTGATAACTCCAGTTTAATTATGATCAGAATTTGAGCAGCCGTTTAAGGGGGAGACCATAGACTGTATAAAAAGATGGATGACATGACAGCTCACCAAAAGTGAGACCAAAACATCTGGATTGGCCCCTGGTAGCTGGCTGCATTGTTGGTTTATATCCTGTTAGCTAGTTTTTATGCTGCTGAAATGTTATTTTTGTTCAATATGTATGGATTTAATCAATTGCCTTTGGCTACAAAAGGAGGAAGTAACATCATGGTCAACCAAATGAGTTTTGGTTACTTTAAAGCACCTAGAGATATTTTTGATTGTAAAAATTAAATTGAATTGAATTGAAATGAACTAATGGTGCAGCTAAGCTATGCAACAAGTATGGACCGAGTGACCGTACGCCGGCTTCACCAGTCATCCTCCACTGCTCAGACTCTGGCTCCTAGGTGGAATCTTTTTTTCCCAGCACGGCAAGATATTGTGGCCTCACTTTTGTACACTTGGCTGCGGCACAGCCACATCATCCATCTTTATGTACAGTCTATGGGGCAGACAAGTTTGGAGGGTGAAAGAGAGAAAGACAGAGAAGGAGAGGAGGGAGGGAGATTGTCTGCAATAATATATCACAGATGGAATTGTTGTCAAGCATGGTTAAAATAAATATATAATGCTGAGATTGGTAGCATATACTAAGTGTATTGTCAATGTGTGAGAAATATTTGGTGGTGGAGAAAATTAGACTGCCATGTTGTCTGTCCAGTTTAAATGGACTCTGAGCATCCACACACAGTCTTAAATCTGCTCTCCACAAACCTATGGGTGACAAAACTCAAACTATATATGCATTTCCAAGACACCAACACTTAGGGAGTGGCAAAATGTCTTCAAAAAAACAATCCTTGAGTCCAGTTGCCTCGATTTAAACTCTTGAAAATGACCTGGATGAATGAGAGCATCCACAGATATGCATTATGTTATTATATTTACGCCAAAGTTAAGAGACTAGGGATGTTGTAGGTGTATTCCAGCAGAAAATGTCTGGGGTGACATAGTCATAGGTAGGAATTATTCTGGAAGCAGGAAAATCAGGTCAATACGGATGATAAGCCTTGATATAATCACCTGATGACACATGGCAGAAACACACACTCACAGCTGTCTGCCTTTTCAGCTTGTGAAGTGTTGTGAAAATGTAAAAAATAGGCAGCCGCACACATGCTAATGCTACTGCAGCACAGTGTTAGAAAAGACCTGAATGATCGCAGTAAAATGTTAAGGGGTCAGAGGAGCAGCAGTGAGCGCTGTGAGCGAGAAGAGAGTCCACAGAGGTGGACCTTGGGACAGAGAGTAAAGGGGGTCACCCTATTCCCTACTGTGGGTCTGAAGCATGCCAAAGCCACAACAGTCCTCTTAATTTGACATTGCAAAATATTGATTTGATTGATGCGGCCTTATATTAATTATTGACTATAAATATATATGTATATATATATATATATATATATATATATATATATATATATATATATATATATATATATATATATATATATATATATATATAAGTATATATTACAATGAAAAATTGTATGTTTATATAGCGCTTTTTTCACCTACTTAAAGCAGTTGTGAGGAACTTAATTAATTTTCATCAATAGTAAAGAACAAAAAATCTATTTTTCTCTCCCTTCGGCAGTAAAAGCTAATACTAACGCTAATGAGGCTAGTGTGCAAGCTGGCGTTGCTTGTCTTTTTGAGAAAACACGTCACTGTTCTATCCCTCTGTGTGGGAGAGAGGAGGCCTTGAACTGGCGGGAATCTGGTGGCGCCTGGGGTGGAGGAGGGTGAGACCGAGTCGATCTGAAAGGCAGCTGGAGGAGAGAGGGAAGATATTTAAATTTTCTGCTAAGCCTTGATTGGGTAGGTAAGGGACGAACCGGCAGCTGATTGGTGAGGGAGGTGCTCTTTATTAATCACCTGGCCAGAGTGGGAGGTTAAAGGGAGGGAGAGCAAGGGAGCAAGAGAGAGAGGGAGATAAACAATGATGAAAAGCAGAGTCTTGCTGATTGAAATGAAGCTCTTAGCGCAAGTTCAATCAGGAAGACTATCTTCACTCTTTCATCACTTCTTTCCGACCGCCTCTCCCTCATCCTCCTCACACTTGTCCCACCTTCTCCCTCGCCCCTTTCTCTTTCTCTGCCTCCCACTTAATCAGCTGGTTAATATAGAGCAACTCCCCCACCAATCAGAGGCCGAGCCGCTCCTCTCCTGCCCAATCACCGCTCAGCAATTCATTTAAAAATCTCTCCGTCTCCTCTCCAGCTGTCTTTCGGATCGATCTCGGCAACCCTCCTCCACCCCAAGCTCCACCAGTTCCTCATCAGGGCAAGGCCTCTTATCCCCTGCTCTTCTGCTCCTTCACCACCACCAGGTCTAGACCCAGGGGGATTCCTGCCTAAGCGGCCTCATCTCCTGTCCTTTCCCCCTTCGGATGTCGATCATCGCATCGAGGTCTAGAACGCCAAAGCACATTTCATTCATTCATTCACTGTATTTCAATTTCATTCTTTCTCATCTGAACATCTAGTCTCTCCTGATTGAACTTGCGCTAAGAGCTTCATATGTGGTGTGGTGTATTATCTAGAGTAAACACATTTCTGTCCAAGCTACAAGCTAGGTTAGCTTAGCTCTTATCTTACAGAGCCGCAGAGTTATCATCACATTTGATGACCAATCAGAGCAGAGAGGTCATCTGTGAGCATGCTTGTGTAATTACTCTTACTGCCAGAAGAAGGGAGACATGTTTACAATATAACTGAAAAATGTATTCAATTGGTTAACTGATATTTAAAACAATAATTATTTGCAGCTTTTTCTGCTGCCAAGAACGTCTTT
Organism: Parambassis ranga; assembly: GCF_900634625.1. Taxonomy (NCBI): domain Eukaryota; kingdom Metazoa; phylum Chordata; class Actinopteri; family Ambassidae; genus Parambassis; species Parambassis ranga. The sequence continues at coordinate 18,890,715 of NC_041040.1, forward strand.
ACAACAATAGAAAGCAGCAACAACAGCAGCCTCAAAAGAGATGTGACAGCACTGCTGACTCACTCACTACAAGACGGCGGGGTAACAGGTGTGGAGCAGGATGCAGCAGGCATCGTACAGCGATCAATAAGGCAGCTTGCATGCGGAGGTGGTCAAACAAGCCATGCGATTTCAATTCTTCTTCATGTGGTGTGAAAAGAGTGAAGCTATTGACAACAACACCTACAAGTTGGCCTGCAGCCACAGAGAGGCTCGTATTGAAAAAGGCATTAACTGTGTAGTGGAGCAACAAAATCACGCATGGTGGTCCTCCATCAAAATCACAGCAGTCTGTGCCCGGAGCTGTTGTAAAACAGCTGTTTGAGGCACAAAACACAGGAGCGTTGTGTATGTAAACAGCTGCTGCTTCCCAGCCGGAGCTCTGGGGACAGCAAATTAGGATGATCTTCAGTAAAGGTGACAGTTTGTATGTCGTGCTTGGCTGTTGTCTGCTGGAATCATCTTATCTTTAAAATGTCAGCTGCTTAACAGCCGCACAAAAAGGGGCAGCACCACTTCCTTGATCATACTTTATTGCTCCAAATACAAATACCAATATAAAAAGTGTGATGTCCATAGGACTTTTGCATACCGTACTGTTCATGTGCAACACTAGTTATCACCGACTATGACTGAGCCCCAAAACGACTAAAGTGACTTACCCATGTGAACTATCGATCAATCTGATTCCATTTTCTAGTCTTTAAAACAAGTGTTAAATCATGTATCTGTATGGATTCCTATTCACTAGCGTGACCCTCCAAGTTAAGCTAAACATTTACATGATATTGGACTCAAGGATTGTGTTCTTAAATGTTTCAGGGGACCAGTTGCCTCAATTTAAACTCCTGAAAATGAGTATGACCTGGATGAAAGAGACATCCACAGACCATTTACATGATAGTTTAAACCAATAAATCGGATCAGATGAATTAAACCTTTATCAGGGCTCTAGACTAACTTTTTGCACTGGTTGCACCGGTGCGCCTAACCTTTTTTTCTTGGGTGCACCGGCACAAAAGTTAGGTGCACCGCATCACACATCACACAGCAGTTTGTTTTTTAATTGCTGTCCATATATTTTATGGATCAGGCCTTAACTTGACACCTATCCTAACGCAGAAGTTCTTTTCATCTTCTCTCATCATCTGCAGCTACATCTACTGTTTACCTGACGGCCTCACAGGGCTGTAGCCAAAGTTTTAGAAATACTGAGGTCCAAAAATTGATCTCTAGGAAATATGAACGGGCTTAATAATCACATATCATCCTAAACTGACTTTGGACCTTGTTTAATGAACACAGGTAAATACAAATAAATAAATACATGTACTGAGAGTACTCATTCAAATTATGGACAAACCAGCCAACAGGTCTGCCTGTCAGAAATCCATAATGAAGATTCAAAGTTACAGCACTCTTCAGTTCCCTGTTTGCTTTCTCTCTGTATTTTCTGGCTGTCGCTCCTCACTTATCTATCTGGCAATGGGAATTAAAAATGATTAAAATCATATACACCTTTATTTATTTAATAGTTGTGATTGAGATATATATTTTGTTTTCTTCAACACATTTCTAATGCAGCTACAGTATCTCTTCTCTCATCTTCCTCACCTCTTCCTCTCTTCCTCTCTGTCTCCTCTCTTTCTAAAGCTGAGCTCCAGCTGACGGACTTTTCATTCTGTTACAGTTTTAGCTGTATGCAGATATCATACTGGCAGACAATGCTCTACTATAGCAGGATAATAACAATACTTTTTAAATGGGCGTTCATCATGTAACCATGTACTATAACTGCTTAAACCAGTTGACTGCTGTCAGTCAGTGACTCAGCCTTCATGGATGAACCTCACAGGTCAGATAACACTGTCCGTCAGACCTGCTGTTCTGTTATAATGCTACGAGCACGTAGCTGAACATGACCGGCTCGTTATCATCCGTCATTCAGGTCAACAGCAAATGAGCAAAACCCGCATAGTAGCAACAAATCCTGCTCCTCCGCTGCATGTTCACTTAAACTGCGGTTTCTGCAGCGAAACGTCTTTAATACCTGTCTGTCTGTGTGTGTGCGCGCTGCGCGCTGCAGTGAGAGGGTCGTATGAGTTCTGCACACACATTTTAAAAAGTCCGGGCCGAAACAAACTTTGTTCATATCTCTCTGTTCTCGTGCAGTATGGAACAAGCTTTATCACACAGCATCAGCTCTGCGCAGCATATGTCCGCGTTCTTCTCTGAATGTTCGGTCTCAGCTGACCGCAGCAGACACGTTTTCAAAGACACACACACGGAGGTCCCGCCCTTCACCGTCTCTGATTGGTTTAGACCACAATATGGGCCCGATGTGTGTCTGTTGCTGGAGACTTTTGAGAGTCGCGGAGAACGTATCTCCCTCTTACAGCTGGTCGTACCAGTGCGACCTCTGATATTTTTTGGTTGCACCTTTGAGAAATTAGGTCGCATGTGCGCCCAAAATGGTCGCACTCTAGAGCCCTGTTTATTGTCCGATATCCTTTCCGTTTTCACAGTATCAGTCCGATACCGATGCTGAATATCGGATCGGTACATCACTAGTGTTAGAAGATGTGAGAGTGCCATCGGGCACTCATTTTGTGACGCTCTCCGGTTGCGCCGTGCCACGCGCAGTTGATTGCTGCCGCGCTACTCAGTGCATGTGGTCCAACTAGACTAGGGGTGGGCAATTTTATTTTTTGCAAGGGTCACATAGACTTCCATAAGAAAAGGGGCACATTTTTTCATAAATAATAACTAAATAGGAGACCACTGGCACAGTATCTACCTTTATAAATATGCTCTTGTTACATTTTCATCACTGTAAGAGTCTTTTGCTGTCATTTACTGCTCACTCCTCTGTCCTCTGTGTGTGTGTGTTTGTGTCCACGTCTAGTTGTCCATGTCTAGTGTGTGCTAGTTGTATATTCTGAAATTCGGGCAAGATCTGTGCTTTTTAAAAGTAGGCGACAGTGAAATGTGTCGACTGCAGCACCACGGTAACATCTGAATGTGCTGAGTTTCTGCACCCTTTACCGTACATTTTAGCATAGTCACGCAGCAGTGCGACCGTGTTTCTCAAAAGAGTGGATGGGATGATGCATTACTGCAGCATGAAAGAGACAAGGAGGTTTGGGAAGATGTTAACCAGTAATGCAGTGCTCTACAGCTGACTTTTGCTGCCTTTTGCTGGTTAATATAATGTGCACGGGACATTGACAGGCAAGCCGAATAGAAAAAAAAAGAGCCAAGGTCCTTCATCCAGCTGTAGGGCCTTGGATATCACCAAAGACCTGAACATAAACAACCAGCTAATGGTTAGTACTGGGGTTGGGAATTAACAAATAAAGAGAGGGAAATGATCTGTTCAGCAGCATGGTGAGAAAGACAACCACCAGGCAGGCCAATCGAGATGATACACACTGGTAGAACTCAACCAGGAAACAACATGAACATCTTGTAGGGAATCAGACAACAGAAAACAAACCAGCCTCACACCACAACCTTAAACACGTGCACACATGCATTGCTCCTCACATTGTTTCAGAATTCGAACAGGCGAGATAAAAGCTTCATGTGTCTCATGGTAACAGCTTTTCTATCATTACCCTTCAGGCTTCCAAAATGCTGACTTGATTAGCTGCAATTTTCTTGCACAGACACGCCAACACCTCAGGCTGTTTTGCCACCCATTTCCAGGTACTACCCCCCCCCCCCCCAGTTGGCTAAAACCAATGTCTGACTGTGGTGCGTTCGGCGGTCAGAAATCCCGCTGTGCAGATTCCTCCCTCTTATTGAAGGGACAGCACACGGCGGTGCTACAGTTAGTCTCAGCTACCAAGCTGGAGGAGGAAATGAAAGGAGAGCGGAGAAGCCTGGCTGTTCTACTTGTGTGTGTTTCTGACTGCAAAGTTCAGTGTGTGCTGGGAGGCTAGAAAACGACAAGCAAAATGTCAAAGGGTCCTCTCGAAGATGGAGGTCTAATCGATTCTTCAAGACATTGAAGATTTGATTTGGAAATCCCGACAGGAATAGGTGCCCTAACTATGGAAAGTTTTTCCAAAAATGACTTAGCAGAGAAATGAGTCTTCCAAATGAGCAACCTCCATCTTGCATTAAAATATGTAATCGCTATGATGGTTATCCCAAAGGGTGAGGTTTGGATGTTCTCCATGTTTCTTTACTCTCCCAACAAAAACATTTACTGGGACCCAGAGCATGAGCAGTTATGCTAGTGACAGTCTGGCAAACGGGTCCAGGGTGTACCCTGCCCCTCGCCCACTGACAGTTGGTGTAGGGCTCTAGCCACCATGATGCAGAGAATTGAGAAAACTGATGAATGGTTTCACATTAGAGGCCAGCTCTTTTGCCATTACCCTCAAATACAACTCGTGGGGCAATGTCTAACTGACATAGTTGATAAAGAAGGATGAAATTAGTTCCAACTTCTGCAGATGATGACAGAATTAGTCAAGGAATTTCAAAATGGCTAACCCATTGAAGCACATGTGAGAAGAATCCAGGTACCAGGTTTTTTCATTACATCACATTGGTTCATTCGCAACAAAAACAGAAGCCAGGTAAGATAAAATACACCAGTGGTCCCCAACCACTGGGCCACAGACTGGTACTAGGTCACAGCACGGGAAGAAAGAAAAGCTGCCTTTTTAACTAAGAGAGTCTTCTGGGTCTTTTATCTTGAAAAATGACTGGATTGATTGTCCATCACATCCATCTTTGCTGTCAATACTTGGCATACGCCTGTGTGTCAGGGCTAAAAAAATTAAACTTGCAAGCTAGTTAAAACAACTGATAGGATCCAGTGGCGTAGGAAGCATTAAAAATGTGGGGGGACACCTTCTGTGGGTGGGTGGTGAAAAAATACATTAGTATATTATAAAATATAATATAATAATATGAAGAGTTGTGATTTCCTGTGGATTTTAACAGGTTGTTAAACTATTTTACCTACAGAAGTAAACACTCAATGACACTCAATTTCAGAGACAGATTCAACAAAAACTCATTGATTTTAAAACACGGTGACAAACAGAAACTAATTCCAAGTGAAACAACAGTTTTGTCAACCACACTGGTGCTACTACACTAACAGGTTATACAAAGCCTCCATATCTGAGGCCTTCTCTCATTCACAGAGACAAAACACTGGCAAAACTCCCTCATGTCCACCTGATTGAGTTTTCCTGTTATCACTCACCTCAGCAATAGAACTTCCTCCACTGGCCCTACATGATGCCCTGCCTCTGACTCTCAGTACAAACCTCAAATATGGAGTAGAGAGATTGAGCTAGATTGTGCTTTACTTTTCAATTAACATCCAATATATGTGAGCTTTAAAATATATATATCATCAATGAAATAACATCAGCATGTTGATTTAACACAGTGGTCTTCTCATCATCTGAGTTTCAAAAAGTTGTTGGACCATGAACCAAACTCTGCTTAATGCAGATAATACAGAAACACTAAAAACACTATCTCTTTATTTTTATTTGCTTATAAAACTGCTAAATTCACAACAAACCTTGTGGATGTGTTTATAATGATGCACTGCCTTATCTGCTACATCAGTGTTCCCCTGTTCAAATAATGTGTCCTGATGGTCCATTACATGTATTTTATTCTTGCTAATAAGAATAGGAGCAGGTGGCTGTGCACTGGCTAGGCGTGGCTGAAGCTAGCAGGCTAACAGGAGCTAACCTGCCTTATTACAATATGGGTTAATGCTGAAAACAACTCTAACTCTCTGTGTCTTTGTTAGGAATCTCCTCATGTCCATTAGGCAAACAACATGTCGTCAGACAAATAATGTACGGTCTACTGTAACTAAAAGTAAACAGCAGCTTCCTCCCAATTTTTCTAAGTTGATTTAACATCAACCTAACGTCACCTGGGGCCATGTGACAAAGCAGTAAGGCTTCAGCATGAGCTGGACTTTGCGGGATGACACTGACGTCACCTCCTCCATCTTCGAGCAGCACTGACGGTTCTCTTTACAGTGTTTTACGCTCGCCCGAAGAAACCACTGGCTTTGTTAGCTCTGTTACTATAGTAACGGTATTGCAGCACTGTGGTAACCAGGAAAACTTGGAGTGGATTTCAGCAGTGAGGTTATTCTCTTATGAACCGGGTGGAACAGAGTTTTTTCACGAGCAATCGAAACAGCGTTAGGTGGAGTTTCCTACTCAGTAAATGTGGGGGGGTCCAAATGGGTCATGGCAGCTACGCCTATGATAGGATCCAGGACACATGTGCCAACGCATCAGGTGAATTGACCAACGAGGGTCAAACTCTGGGGATCGAACCGCCAACCTCAGGGTTGATAACTGGTTATCAAAAACACACCCCTGTCATGCAGCTCAATAAAAAGTGAATCTCAAATTTTTGAAAACTACCCCAAATCCTTATGATAAACATCCATTTTATGTTTACTTTTCATTAAGCAAGGATAAAAAGGAAAAACAAGATCAAGGAGAAGGAGAAGGAGGAGGAGGAGGAGGAGGAAGGGGACGTTTGGAAAAGCTTGACTCTAACACAGCTGTGTCCCACATCTTAAAAAGAACGGCCCGGAGTGTTTTTTGCAAATAAGCAAAAAGCTTATTCAGCTATAAATTAAAGCAATCAAATCCTTAAAGTTAGTTAAAAAGTACAGTAATATTCCCAAAATTCCAACAAGGTGGTGAGACTTTTGAGAGGTTACCTCTGCCCTCCGAAGCTCCAACAAGTAAACAGAAATTCTTTGTATTTATTTATTTAAAGAAAAAGAACTTTCCAACTCCTTTCAACTGTGATTCATAACCACACACTGTGATGTTATGACTCTGCAGAGGAGGACACGTGAAATTAGTATAAAAAAAAAACTGGGCGTGAACTGTTAGAAGCTCACAGCTCACATGCTCACCCATAAACGCATCATTTCCAACGCGTAAAGAGCGCACACGGATGTTTTGTTTAAATACGTTGCGTAAACACTTGATCCACCCCACGCAGTGCGAATAGACATGAAAACATCCTTACCAATACGTTGCCCTGCATTTTAGCGGTCTCGATCAGACTCTTCTCCTTCATGGTTGCTTCTCCCTCCTTGTCGCTGCTCCGAGCTGCTCCCGGTAACAATAATAATAATAATAATAAATAATAAATAATAATAATACAAGGTTGGATTTGTAGAGTTTTTTTTTTTGGACAGCTCCTGTCAGCTCTCCGTCTCCGCGGGTTTCCAGACAGACAGAAAGTGAGCAAGTGGGTGGGTTTACAACCGATTACAAAAAAAGAAAAGAAAAAAAAGGAAAAGAAAACAACGTGGTCTCCTCTGTGCGTATATGGCGGAGGATCCTTACATACATGATGGTATGAATTAGAGCGCGGAGGGGAGGGAAGTTAGCGGTGCTTTCAGAGGAGAGAGGCTTCTTTTTTTAAATTAATCTCAGAGAAAATCCCTCTTTCCACGCTGGTCACTGGGGAACCATGCATTCAAGTATTGAAAATATTATATGACGTTGATGTCTGCAGAAGAACTGCATCCAGGATGATGATAATGGTGATGATGTAAAGTGAAACAGATGTTAAAATACCTTCATAGATGATGCATTTTTTTAATCTAATGATTTTAATCTAAGCAGATTCTTCCTCTGCTAAATAATGTGTGTGTTCATATAACTTTTCATTGATAAAATAAGGGTTAAAAGACCCAAGTGTGGTTGTAACATGAGGAAAGCACCACCAAACACAACAAGGTGGGTGATATGTTTAATATAAGATAAAACTTTATTAATTTAACAATCCAGGAGGTTACAGGTTTAAAATATAAGAGTATAATAATAGTATAATCAAATTTAACAATCAAAAATCAAAGCGCAGTGAGCAGTAAGCAGCATGACTGTACACAGTGTATGTCATGGTGGTGATAGAGGTGCTGCTAGTGTTTTCTCATCTCCCTACAGAAAGGGGAGGAGTTATACAGTCTGATGGCCACTGGCAGGAAGGACCTCCTGTGGCGTTCTGTGCTGCTCTTCGGTAGTCTCAGTCTACCGCTGAATGTGCTCCTGTAGGACAGCAGTGTGTCATGCAGGGGGTGAGACGTGTTGTTACGAATACTGAGGAGTTTCCTCAGTATCCTCCTCTCCGTCACCTCCACCACAGACTCCAGCTCCACTCCCAGCACCGAGCCAGCCTTCCTAATGAGCTTGTTGAGTCTGTTGGTGTCGGCCGTCTTCATCCTGCCGCCCCAGCACACTACAGAGTAGAAGATGATGCTGGAGACCACCAAGTGGTAAAACCTCTGCAGCAATTCAGTACATTGTTTTAAATGCAGCTTCAAATATAGAGGCTGCCTTTAGGTCTCCGCCACTTTCAGGCTTTATAGATCAATACAGATATCTTCAGCCTTTTTACTGTACTGAACAAAATGCTGCATGCTGATGATGCAAGCAGGAGGCAGAGAGTCCTAAACTCACAGCAGAGGTTCACTAAGAGCTGCTTCCCTCCCCTAACTGGGAAGTGCAAACAGCATGTCTCACGTAAATCTCATTTAAAAGTGCTTGGTATTAATTACTGTGGATAAGGCTGTCAAAACAACCTAATGGGGGCGTCGGGGCTCCCTCGACACCAGCTGGACTGCTGACAGAGAGAGAACAGGGTGCAGATAGCTAGCTGGCTGTGCAGCTCGTTGACTGTGTCTGCAGTTTTTACACTGGCGGGTCTGCCAGAGATGCATGTTAAGGATAACAACGCCTGCAAATAGAAGATGGCTTCATCTTAAATGTCACAAAGTTCCTCTGACCCTACAACCCTCTGGTCTGTACTACACATGAAATATAGAATTCCACATTGTTTATTTCACTGATCAAAGCACCACATGCTGGTGTGGTTGCCATGGAAGTCCGTAACAACAGTCCTGGCTGATAGCTAGTTACAGTTTAGAAAGCCACATATAAAGTGCCACAACAATCATGCATGCTGGGCAGCTGAGTATAGTGCAGGTAACCATTAGATTGCTGATTTAACCCAGGGTACAACAGGCCTTGGATGGGCGACACTCTACTTTTTCATGGTGGCAAAAAAAACAGTGGCAAGACACCTGACCTGTGACCTGAGACCAGTAGCGCATTAGGGGTAAATGGGATCTTCTGACCAGACTCGGCATCCTGATCAGAGAAATCTGTGACACCCGTGGAGATCCCAGGAGCAGGAATCTCCATCAATGGTTCGGAGAGTGATGACTTATGTGACGTGTCACGACCCATGTCAACTTCCAACATCCTGCAGGAAAGAGTCATCAGGAGGACACTAAGGCAGTTGACAGCTTGCTCCAGCCAAATGGCCATTCAATACTTTAATTAGGTCAGGACGCAAAGACGGCGCTACTGGAAGAGCTGCCTGCTAGCGCTGGTGCTGGAAGTGTACGCCGGAAATCAATGCTTGGAGAGACAGATCTCCAAGATTATGGGAGATTTTGGTGTCATAACAAGCCCACAGGAAAAGAGTGAGGTTCCTCCAAGGAGGCTGCCTACAAGTGGAGGAGGGCAGAAATACTTGCACAAGAAAGCAGGGGAGGGCTGCAAGGACCTGCCCCATGAAGATGGGAAGTTGTGATCCCTAAAACCTGCACCTGAGGGTGTCACAAAGGGGAAGATCTTCACAGAGTTCCCAGAGAGCATGCAGAAGAAGCAGACAGACAGGCAGCTTCTGGATTTGGCTGAGAAAGAAGGAGGCAAAACAAGACTTAGGACAGCAGTAGAAGGTTACCACAACAAAAAAGAAGAAAAACATTACTGTTTCGACAAGGTTCATTTGGTCTTCACTTTATTTGAACTATGATAGTATTCTTTTAATCAGACCAGTGTTTTTTGTGTTTTTTTTACCTTGACTCTACATGTTTCGACTGCTTCCTGCAGTCTTCCTCAGAAGTCACATGATGTTCACATTCAACATCATGTGACTTCTGAGGAAGACTGCAGGAAGCAGTTGAAACATGTCGCGTCAAGGTAAAAAAAAAACAAACAAAAAAAACACTGGTCTGATTAAAAGAATACTATCATAAAAACATTACTGACTGGTAGTCACCAGTTGATGGCTGCAAGGTGGCTGGCTGCTTAGGGCAAACCAGACTCGGCTCAAAACCATAGGAAAAAAAAAGTAGGCATAAAAAGTGGTGTAGTTAGTATGCTAACCTCAAATCACCTACTGCAAAGTTGGTACTTGATGATTTGTTAATGTTAATTAATTAGAATAATTAAAATGAGCGAGGCTTTGATGCCCAGCGCGTTGGCTGCCTGTTCTTTTCTTTTCGACCTTCCATTTTATCACTGTCTAAATGTGCGTTTTTAGTATTCTTGCAGTGTTTCAGGGTCTGGGTGTGATCCAGGCAGAGCCTATTTTTGACAAGCTGGAAAGCCTTTTTTTTAAGACAAAAGTGATTAAAACTTGCCCAAAACCCAGGATTGATTGGCCTGGATCCCCAGTGGCCTGAGTCCAGAGAGTGAGCTCCATTCTGGTGACGGCAGTCATCCAGCACAATAAACTCAACTGAGGACAAATCAATGGTTTCATTATCAACTCAATTACTTGATACCGTGATATCCTCTATGCTGCTGTCACTGTTGTCTTGTAATGACAGACTGGGCCTGGTTTCAAAGGGGAGTAAAAACAATATCAGCAATATCAACAATTACACTAAATTGAATCCAAGATGAGCCACTAAAGAGTTAGAGCCAGTCGTACGCTACAGGTTAAGGGTGATAAGTGAACCACAGATATATATATATTTGTATTTTTGAAACCATTACCAAGCAGCAGGAAGCAACTTCTACTCCATGTACACCATTAAACTGATTTGCATCTCAAACAGGAAGAGACCTTAGATGTACTTCTTTTCTTCTAGGGAGCTCCATAATCTAGACAAGAGGTGAGCGATGACCTTTCCTGCTCCCAGACTGTCAGGACAACAGATTGTTACCGTCACTAATGAATTCTGGGGCACAGGCAGGTAAGACGAACATTAATCTCACCGCTTCTGTGCAGGAGGTCTATTAGCAGTATCAGTGCCACATACAGAGCGAGAAAGATCAGGAATGTGTGCTGGTGTAATGTTTATTATTAAAAAAGAAAAAGCTAAATCTTGGAAGAGCTTTTAAATTTAGATTTCGGTGCCAATGCTAATAAAATATGACACACAATAAATAGTAAACGGTCCCAGTCGGCAGCGCAGGATGGAAAAGTTACAGCGATTATTCTCCAACTTAAAGTGCCTCCTTACATACGACATGAGGGAACCAGTAGGCGCATCTGAATATTAATGGAACAGTCGCCTTGAACAGCAGGCGTTTGTCAGGAGCTTGGACTCAGATTCATCACTTTAACCTACTCTGCTCCCTGCTCAGGGGACGGGTAATGAGTTCCCACACACAACAGCAGCTGGCTTCAGCTTTCGCACTTGAGTGGCTTAAAAGGCTGCAGGTGTCAAGTGAAAGTAAATGTCTGCCTGCATTAACACTTTTTTTAGACCGATGGTAAAACAAAGTACTGTATTCACTGCATTATCTTCACAAATAAGAGTAACACAAATATAACACAATGTAACTCCAAGTCAGTCACACTTCTGTGAAATCAGCCTGTCCAGTTAGGATCAACACTGATTGTGAATCAGTTTCAGCTGCTGTTGTGCAAATGGAACAGACAACAGGTGGAAATGAGAGGCAGTTATCAAGACAGCCCTATAAAGGAGAGGTTCTGCAGGTGCTGACCACAGACTATTTCTCTTGACACAGCAAGCTGTGGCAAGCCTTCTTGCCACAGCTTGCTTGAGGGTTGTATGAGGGCCCGACGTCCACAAGTGGGGCTTGTGCTTACAGCCCGACACTGTGCAGGGCGATTGGCATTTGCCAGAGAAGACCAAGATTGGCAGATTTACCATTGGTGCCCTGTGCTCTTCACGGATGAAAGCAGGTTCACACTGAGCACTTGTGACAGACGTGACAGAGTCTGGAGACACCGTGGTGAACTTTCTGCTGCCTGTAACATCCGCTAGCACGACCGGTTTGGCGGTGGGGCAGTAAGAGGTACCCTGACTGCCATTAGGTACCAGTATGAGATCCTCAGACCCATTGTGAGACCATATGCTGGTGCAGTGGGCCCTGGGTTCCTTCTGATGAATGACAATGCTAGGCCTCATGTGGCTGAAGTGTGTCAGCAGTTCCTGCATGATGAAGGCATTGATGCTATGGACTGGCCTGCCCGTTTGCCCAGACCTGCCCAATCAAGCACATGTCCAGGAGTTGACTGATGCTTTAATCCAGGTCCGGGAGGTGATCCCTTAGTAGAGAAGCTTTTGAAAGGTAGACCTGGACATTTCCCTATCTTGAACTTCATTGTTTGGCACTGTTGCTAAAAACAGCAGCTACCTGCAGGGTCAACAGTTGTATTTTATGTAATATAGCAGTTCGTTACGTAACTTGAATTCAGTAAATTCAAGTGAAACACAGACTTTGTTCACCTTGTGTAACCCTAACACAAGTTTGAGACACATGTTGTGCAGTCATTCACAGCATCAATCAAAAGTGTCCACAAATGATTTACATGTATGCTTCCTGTTCCATCCTGGAGATACCACCTTTAGCCTGTCAGAAACCAACATTTACACACATGTCTCCCATTCTAGAGGGAAACAGACTGTAACAGGATTAGAACAGGCTACTCAGTGATGCTAACAGCCATTAAGGCTGACTGATGGCACTTCACAGTGAGCTGGCTCATTTATCCATCAGGAAGATTCAGCCCACTGAATATCTGATGAATTTCATACCTGCAGATACGCTGAGAAGTCAGGCAGGAGAAGAAATGTATTTCTGTCTGTCCGTCTGCACTGCCTGATACAACACTGAAGCTTTTTCTTTCCGTACAGTGATGACAATTATCTATTCCACAAAAATCGCCATTTTCTGACACCTCACAGTTACAGTGACTAACAAAACTTTCTTCCCGTCACCGTGTCACTCCTTAAAATGAACCGCTTTCATTCATTCCATTGTCATCTCTCATTAACAGTCGGCAGGTATCCTCCGTGAAAACGCCCATTTGAGGGAAGATTAAGTACAGGAATACGCTTTTAGTGTCTGATAAGTCATGTCACATCGGGCCCAAGGTGGTTTCTGGGGCAACAGTGATGCCATCAATCTGTGTGTATCAGAACTCCTTGTCAGCATGAAAATTAGTCTCACGTTTCACTCACACACAATCGGTCACACGGCAGAAAAACTGAATGTCAGGTAAATAAAACTGTGAAGCAGATTTTGTTATGTGTGTGTCTGACTTTCATCCAACAATATGTCAAACAAGCAGAAAAAATAAATGGAAGCAGAGACTCAGATGTAGTTTGTTTTTTTCTGCCTTTAGGTTAGGAATCTCGTGTTTTTTGTTCAGTGTTGCACTGCAGCAGCATCAGAAGTCAAAGCCCAACCAGGTTTACTAATGTAAAAGCCTCTGCTTTGTTTCTGGAATTCAGATGAAAAGCATTTGATCGCAAGGTTGGGCCTTGTATTTGAAAATAATGTTCATAATTTATGGTAACACAATGCTGCTGCTTTTAGGACTTTACCGTAATTTACGGAAATTACCGTACACCTGATTGTTTTTGTAAGTAATAGGACACTACCTGATCTGAGGTGCAGTTAATCTCTTATACCCGGTTTACACTGTGCGATTTTGGGCTGTCGCAGACGAGCATTGTAGAAGAATCATGGAGATATCTCTGGTCATGGCTCGTTCCACGATGGCCCTTGTCAGCATCTTGCGACCAAAGATAGCTGAGATAAAAAATTCTAGAGGTGTCAGAAATTCACAGTGTGACAGCTGCTATGACCTGTCACTCCACATCCTCCTCCTCCTCGCATGTTGACGTACGTCGTAACCTGTGTTCACCTGCGATTCAGTAAATGGTCATTGTAAAATCTGCACACATCAAACTTGATGTTGTACCAAAGTTTATTAGATTTACGTTGCATAGTGTGTCATGCAATGGTCTTATAAGATCGCTAAAAATCGCACAGTGTAGAGAGGCCATTAGTCCTTCTTTCCTGGGGTTGTCCTCCATTAGATCCCCTTTCATCAGAGCATTTGATGGTTTTTGTGACTGCACTTGGGGGTACATTCAGATTTACTGTCTTGCCATAATATAAATGTGAAGAGTAGCTGAATAGGGTTTTTGACTGCGGAGAACCACAGAAGCACATTCTGCTCTGTTAGTTCTCTGCTGACGACATTGTTCCATATGTGTATGTGTCTTCATAGACATGATGTCTTCGCTATTGCTAATAACCTTTGAACTTTTGACTCATCGTCCCAAATGATGAGCTTCTCTCTTCTAAATCCTTCCCAGTAAACCACAGGCAATGGGGACGGGTGTCAGAGCCGATACAAAATGGAGGACACAGATGCAGCGGAGCCGGAAGTGTAAGGCAAATCACAGTTTTAATGCAGGCAATGGTCAGTACACAGGAGTTCAGTCCGCGAGGCAAAGGTATCAAAAGGGCAAAGGCAAAAACAGTAGTTAATTCCAAAGCAATGATCGGCACACAAGAGTTCAGTCCGCGAGGCAAAGGTATCAAAAGGGCAAAGGCAAAAAAACAGTAGTCAGATCCAGAAACAGGTCACTCGCAGGGAAATACAAAACTCACTGAAAAAACTCACTGAAAATCACAAGCGCGGAAAGGCAACTTGGACGGCTGTGTCGCTAGGAATACTCACAAAACGAACTGGCAACAAGAGGGAGGAAACACACAGACTTTATACACAGGAGGGCGGGGAGACAATAGGACACAGGTGAAGCACATTAGGGCGGAGCAGGTAATCACAGGAGGGGGAAGGGAGCACACATGAGGAAGGGGAAGTCACCAGGCCTGAAACACAAGGGAAAACACAAGTACCAAAATAAAACAGGAAGTAACTAGTAAAACTCAAATTAATGCAAACAGAAAATAAACTACCAAAATAAAAGCCCAGACTCAAAACCCTGACAGTACCCCCTCCTCAACGTGCGCCTCTTGGCGCACTACCTGGTTTATCCGGATGGAGACGGTAGAAATCCTGGATGAGAGTGGGATCCAATATCCTTGAAGCCGGTTCCCATGATCTCTCCTCGGGGCCATAACCCTGCCAGTCCGCCAGATATTGCAGGCCCCTGCCCCGTCGTCTGACGTCCAGAAGTCTGCGGACGGTGTATGCTGGCTGACCGTCGATGATTCTGGGTGGTGGTGGAGGTGTAGCAGGTGGTTGCAGTGGGCTGGAGGTGTATGGTTTCACTTGAGAGACGTGAAACACAGGGTGAATCCGGAGAGTTCTGGGAAGGCGGAGCTTGACAGCCACAGGATTGATGATCTTGATGATTTCAAATGGTCCGATGAATCTGGGGGAGAGTTTTCTTGATTCTGTACGGAGTTTTATGTTGGCTGTGGATAGGTAGACCTGCTGTCCGACGGAGTAGTCTGGAGCTCTGGAGCGGTGTCGGTCAGCCAGCCTCTTGTTGGTAGCAGACGAACGGAGCAGGGCAGCACGGGCCTCCCTCCAGACACGCCTGCACCGGCGGTACTGGTGTTGGACGGATGGTACCGCCACCTCTGTCTCTTCTTCGGGGAATAACGGTGGCTGGAAACCCATAGAACACTCAAAGGGAGAGAGACCAGAGGCAGAGGAGGTGAGTGAATTATGTGCATACTCAACCCAGGGGAGGTCCGTGCTCCAGGTGGACTGGCGTCGGGTACAGACACAGCGGAGGGCAGCCTCCAGATCTTGATTGGCCCGCTCCGTCTGGCCGTTGGTTTGGGGGTGGAACCCTGAGGAGAGGCTGGCGGAGGTGCCGAAGGCTGTGCAGAAGGACCGCCAGACCTGTGAGATGAACTGGGGACCACGATCTGAGACGATGTCCTGCGGGAGCCCATGCAAGCGGAAGACATGTTTAATCATTAACTGTGCCGTCTCGGCAGCAGAAGGCAACTTAGATAAAGCCACAAAGTGTGCAGTCTTAGAAAAACGATCCACGATAGTGAGAATAGTGGTTTTCCCCTTAGAGGGGGGTAACCCAGTCACAAAGTCCACAGCAATGTGAGACCATGGTCGTCTGGGCACAGGGAGCGGTTGCAGCTCCCCAGCGGGCGGCTGGTTGCTGGTCTTCCCTTGGGCACAGACGGCACAGGCTCCCACAAACTCCTTGACGTCCCTTGCCAGGCCGGGCCACCAGAAACGACGTCGGAGGAAGGATTCAGTTCGGCGGGCCCCAGGATGGCAGGTCAGCCGGGAGGCATGTGCCCACTGGAGAACCCTGGAGCGGACACTCTGAGGGACAAACAAACGGTTAGCAGGCCCACCGCCAGGGTCCGGTTCCTGAGCCTGAGCTCTTTTGATCTCTTCAGTGAGATCCCAGGTAAGTGCGCCAAGCACACAGGAGGGGGGTACAATGCTCTCTGGCTCTCTGTTCTCCTCCTCAGGTTCAAACTGTCTTGAGAGAGCATCAGGTTTCACATTTAGGTGCTTTCACAAATAACCTGTTTTCCAACAGGCGTTGGAGCACTTGTCGAACATGCCGCCGATGTTCGGTAATGTTCTTAGAAAAGATCAGGATATCATCGAGATACACAAAAACAAAACGATGCAGAAAATCCCTCAGAACATCATTAATTAAGTGTTGGAAAACAGCAGGAGCATTAGTTAAACCAAAGGGCATTACCAGATACTCAAAATGTCCCAAAGGTGTGTTGAAGGCTGTTTTCCACTCATCTCCCGAACGAATACGCACCAAGTGGTAGGCGCTTCGTAGGTCCAGTTTGGTAAATACTCGAGCTTCCTGTAGAGTCTCGAAAGCAGAGTTCATTAACGGCAGAGAGTAGCGGTTCTTTATGGTTATAGCATTCAGTTTTTTGTAGTCTATGCAGGGTCGGAGAGTCCCATCTTTCTTTCCCACAAAGAAGAATGGGGCTCCCACCGGTGAAGTGGATGGCCGAATTATACCGGAAGCTAAGGACTCAGAGATATAATTTTCCATCGCCTCTCGCTCAGGTTTAGCTAAGCTATACAGCTGTGCTTTGGGTAAGGTAGCACCTGGCAGGAGGTCGATGGCACAATCATAAGGACGGTGGGGAGGAAGAGAGAGAGCTCTGTCCTTGCTAAAAACTTCAGCTAGGTCGTGATACTCGGGTGGGACTAAGGATAGATCTGGTGAGGGCGGCGCCTTAGCAGGGCCAGAGGGGTCACTGGAAGGGGGTAGAGCTGAGCGCAGGCAGGTAGCATGGCAGTGGTGCCCCCAGCCAATGAGCCGGCTGGTGGGCCAATCAATCACAGGGTTATGAAGGACAAACCATGGGTGGCCCAGTACAACTGGGTTATTGGGTGAATTGAATACAAAGAATCTAGTGTGTTCGTGGTGATTGCCAGAGATTATAAGGTGAACCGGAGCTGTACGATACTTAACAGACGAGACTACACGGCCATTGAGAGAAGTAACTGGAACAGAATAATTGAGTGGTTCGATGGTGATGCCTACCTGCCTGGCTAGCTCATGATCAATGAGGTTCTGCTCTGAACCAGAATCTACTAGAGCTTTAACTGGGAGCGTGCCATTCTGAAAAACAATAGATGCGTTTAGAGTACAGGAGTTAGCGGGAGATGGGCCCCCGCTCGCCAGGTTACCCACAGTTACTGACAAGCGAGGGCGAACCGGGCATTCTCTAATCACATGACCCCTCTGACCACAGTAAAGACACTCACCAGACCTCATCCGTCGGTCCCGTTCGGCCTGCGTGAGTCGATTCCGTCCTAGCTGCTTGGGCTCTTCAGCCTGAATAGCAGGCGGGGAATTACCTGTGGAAGATGGTAGAGAGGGGGTTAGCGAGGAGTTCCGGTTATTAGTCTTTGTATGAGATATGGAGGACTTATTCCTATCCAAAAGTCTATACTCGATCCTCGTCACCAGAGTTATTAGTTCATCGAGTGTTGAGGGATAATCCACGGAAATAAGTCGGTCCTGCAGTTCCTCAGAAAGCCCATTTAAAAAGGCGTCAAACAAAGCAGTAGGATTCCACCCACTGTCGCTAGCCAGAGCTCGGAACTCGATAGCGTAGTCCACCACGCTGCATTTCCCTTGGGAGATGTTGAAAAGAGACCGAGCGGCCTCCCTCCCGGGCCGGGATCGTTGGAAGACCTGGGTGAAAGCTGCAACGAAGGTCTCGTAGGTATCGCAGCTGGGGGTGGCGTTGTCCACCTCCGCCGTAGCCCACGCTTCGGCTCGCCCGGACAGACGAGAGATGAAACAGGAGATCTTCGATTCATCAGTGGGAAAGGCGGAGGGCTGTCGAGCGAACAGGAGTCGGAATTGGGTGATATAAGGACAACAGTCACCCGTTTCACCCGAAAAACGTTCTGGGAGAGCCACAGGAATCTGGAACATGGCGGTCTGAACTGGTGCCGGAGGAGCGGCGACGTCGGGGTGCGCTGGAATAGCCGCTGGACTTACGGGAAGGTGCTGCTGTTGTAACTGGTGAGCGAGCCTGCCGATCTGATCACTCAGGGAAGCGAATTGTCGCTCGGTTGTTCCTGATAATTCCACGTGAGCCTGGTAGAGACACTCGAGTTGCTCTTCCTGCTGTCTCAATCGGCGGCCTTGCCTAGAAAGCGCCGATCGAACTGGCTCGACGTCTGCTGTGTCCATTTCTGGCCAGTTCGTAATGTCAGAGCCGATACAAAATGGAGGACACAGATGCAGCGGAGCCGGAAGTGTAAGGCAAATCACAGTTTTAATGCAGGCAATGGTCAGTACACAGGAGTTCAGTCCGCGAGGCAAAGGTATCAAAAGGGCAAAGGCAAAAACAGTAGTTAATTCCAAAGCAATGATCGGCACACAAGAGTTCAGTCCGCGAGGCAAAGGTATCAAAAGGGCAAAGGCAAAAAAACAGTAGTCAGATCCAGAAACAGGTCACTCGCAGGGAAATACAAAACTCACTGAAAAAACTCGAAGGGAAAATCACAAGCGCGGAAAGGCAACTTGGACGGCTGTGTCGCTAGGAATACTCACAAAACGAACTGGCAACAAGAGGGAGGAAACACACAGACTTTATACACAGGAGGGCGGGGAGACAATAGGACACAGGTGAAGCACATTAGGGCGGAGCAGGTAATCACAGGAGGGGGAAGGGAGCACACATGAGGAAGGGGAAGTCACCAGGCCTGAAACACAAGGGAAAACACAAGTACCAAAATAAAACAGGAAGTAACTTGTAAAACTCAAATTAATGCAAACAGAAAATAAACTACCAAAATAAAAGCCCAGACTCAAAACCCTGACAACGGGGACATAAAGGTCTTTAAATGACCACAAACACAAAATTTTGGCTATAACAAATCATCAAAGATGATGTGTCCTGGTGGCACAATGCACTCATAAAAACATATTAGCTTTATCTTTAAAAATGTATCCCATATGCTCCAGCTTTGTGAGGAATATCAGTGCAGGTCTACCTTACACAAACCAGGCTAACGTGAAGAACAGGGCTGAGTAGTCCATGTCCCCCCCACCTACACTGCACCTGCATATCTGTCCCACTTTCTCTGTGTGTCTACTGCTTGCTGCTCATTTTAGATCGTAAAGCCTCTAGAGGCACAAAAAAAGCCATTAAGTGAAACTAATACAAACAGGCAAGCAAGGTGAGGTTCTACATCAGGAAGTGTACTGCTTTTGTTACGCTTCAATGACTGGCTCAAGTTTGGGATGGAGCTGCAATGATAGTTGATGGCAGAGCCGATCCCCCTTCTCTCTCTCTCTCTCTGGCATACTATCATTGGCTGATAGTACAAGGCGCCTGTGCCCGTGCTCTTTATCCATCTGTATTAATGTGCCGAGCGTCCATAGATGTTTTGGCTGCACAGAATGGATCTTGTGTTTGCCATGCCTTCCGAGGATGATTTACAAAGCATTGATTTGGATGCTGACACTGACTGGAGCACAATAAAACTGCTGTTTACGTTCAGGCGGCAAGCGTTCATTGTCAAGGGGAGGGGGGAGCGGCGTCTTGTTTCAGAGCAATGAAGAGCACCGCAGGAGTTTCACGCGACAAATCATCCTCCTTTAACTGCCAGGGATGCACAGAGGGGAGACCTGCGTGATGCATTATACGCCAGCTTTTTTTGCAATAAGTCAATAAAATTGCCTCCACCGGTTATATGAAAATGGGCTGCGGCAGGGCCGTGCTGTACATTTCAATAAAGGCTGTAGATTGAAAAGTACGGCGAGGCAAGGCCAGGGTTCGCAAAAACAATATGTAAAAGTCACGGCCGCGCCAGCCGAGAGCCAGGTAATCAGGCCAAATGACTGTCTCAGTTCAAACGATTATGTGCAGCACATATAAAAGGCTTAAGTTCCTCCTTTTTAAAGGTGGTAATGGAAATCCCTGCAATATTAAAGTGGCAATTTAAAAGCAGAAAATCTGCTTTCTTTACTTTAGAGGATGACAAAAGTCTTATATTCAATTCAAAAGTTTTTTTTTCTAGTCAGCTGTATGTGTGTAGAAGGAGTGAATAAAAACTACAACAACATTTTTGGACATCTGATCAAGATCCAAAGAAATCCATGGCTGTAAACTAGAGCATCGGTGATAAGAAAGCATTAAAGGCAACCTGACAGGACATGGGGAAGTGAGCGCAGAAGCGTATATGCTAGGCTAACTGCTAATCCACACAAGCCAGCAGTAACCTAGAATCATCCTGGCGAATGTCCAATCACTCAACAAGTTGGACAACATTTAAATTGTGGGAAGCTTGCCAAGGTGGAGTGATGGACTGAGGCGTCAACATCACATTGACATGGTTAAATCAAAACATTACGGATGCCAGGGTGAGCTTGTTAGCTGCCGAGCTAAGGGCAGATGGCCTATATGAGTACATCAACAAAATGAGATGCAAGATGCTATTATTGTTTTCTATTCACAGCTCTCCAGAGCAAAAAACGCTAATGACTTGCTAATGCTTTGTGTCACACTGATCTGCGTTCAAATGTGACTCCATCTTGGAACAAGAGGTTAAGCATGATAAGAACTAGCTAAGAAGCTAATGTAAAAGTAAATTGAGGAGTAGTTTTTAGTTGGGGCCATAAAAACGCAGAGAGTTAAATGTGTGAATGGTGTTGCTCTGTTGTACCTCTCTGAGCTTCTCCTTCCTTACACACCTCATCGGGCTCTCAGGTCAGCTGACAAACTGCTACTGAATGTACCTAAAACTAATCGGAAGCACAGCAGGGGCCTTTGCGGTGGTAGCGCCAAAACTTTGGAACGAGTTGCCTCTGTACATTAGACAGGCCTCTTCTGTACCCGTTTTTAAATCTTTTCTTAAAACGCACTTGTTCACACTGGCGTTTGGCACCACTTGAGATGTTGACATTTGACCTGATTTTATTTTATTTATGTTATTCTACATTATTTTATCTAATTTTAATGATTTTTATTTATTTTAACATATTTTAAATTAGTTTTAATATATTTTTTTCATTTATTGTTTTTATTTTATTTTATTATATTTTTAGATGAGTGTAGCACTTTGGTCAACCTGGTTGTCTTTTAAAGTGCGTTATAAATAAAGTTGCAGTTGCAGTATACTGCAGCCAACCACCAGGGAGGAACCGAGGGTTTACTTGTGCAGAGCTGTCATGTCATCAGTTTTATATACAGTCTATGGGGCTCAGGCAGTAAAAAGGAAGAGGTAATACATCCTCTGAATTTCACCAGGGAGTAAAGCGATCACATTCAAAGCATGTACAAAGCTAATGTACTTTAATTTGAAATCAAGTGAAGTGATTTTAATTAATGGCTTTGACCTGGAGGCTTCTATGTGTCAGCGTCAGACATGCATGGGCAACCAGGAGCTAACATAGGGTCTTCAAGCACTTATAACGCTGAGAGAGAGGGGTAGAAAAAAGGATTTCAAAGGTCCCTGATATTCTCTGGAACTCACTTAGGACTATAATAAAGAAGAGGAGGAGGAATTATTGGAGAGGCTGGTAAGGGGGTCACGGTGGAAAAGGTTTTGCAGCTTTGTAAAAGACCCCTTGTGGTTCCTTAAAGAGGCGCTCAGGGCTCTCAGAAACATACCAAGGCTATAGCAACAAAGAGGGGAGAATCCCCATCCTTCTGCCTGAGGAGCTTACTGATAAGATTAATCGACCAAATTTCCCCCGATCAATAACAATAAATTAGAGAATAATACCACTGATTCATCTTCAAATGCCATCAATGATGATATAATAATCTGGTTACATGCCTGTTTTTATTAAACTAAACAGTATTGTTTTTCTACTAAAGAGGAGAATAAAAAAAACAGCCGTTCACTTTACAAGATATTTGACAGCTTCATGTGATGCAGTCAGACAGTCAGGGCTGAATAAGTAATGCTGATCAGCATCCTGAAGTAATGACAGGCTGTAGACTGAAGACGACAGAAGTGACACAACTCTGAAAGACTGTCAGAAGTGTTTAACAAGTCTTCACGTATCATATTATTCTTAACTGAATGTGTCATTATAGTCAGAGAATGAGGATGACTGAAGTTTGTGACCAATGAGATCCAGCCTTTTGTTAAGACTTTGTTTTAAGAGATTGGGTAGAAACTGACAAAATCCACCTTTGAGGACATCATGGGGGTTGCTGTGTCTCCCAGGAATGTGTTCTTGTTAGTTATCTGCCACAACGTCCAATTGACTAATCACCTTTCTGGGTCCTCAAACGTCTCGCTTAACTCCTCAAAGGATCCTGAGAGATTTCTGTAGCAGCTTCTTAACCCTTCCATCCAAAGACCATAGAAAACTCCAAACAGTAGTGCCCTTAACCCTTGTGCCCTCCTCAGCCTTTTTTGTAAATTTTTTGCAACTTTTTTTTATTTGCTGATGATTTTTGCTGAGTTACAGCTGGTGGCATGGATTTTTGCAGGATTTCAAATTTTGAAATCCAGTGTTGTTTCTGTTACTATGTCATTTATACTCACTTTATGCATTTTGCACCCTCTGGACACCTTTGTGGCCAAAAATGTCCATGCCCTAAAACTGCTATTATATTATCATCGATATTTTTTTCTACTTGCACAAAACAAAAAACGTAACAAAAAAATGAACGTTGATGCCACTAGACTCGGTTTTTCAGGGAAGGTATAAGCATGCAAAGATAAAAAAAACCCATACTTGCACTGCATTTAAAGATGGACAACACAGCTGCACCTCTGCATTTTGTACAAGAGCGAGGCCAAAATATCTGACTTACAGGCTTGCAGGTCGTCTTGGAAGATAGACGCCATCTTGCAACCAGAGACCATCTCTTTACCAGTCTGGTAAAGAGATGAAGCTGCATAGTTGCTCACCTACTTCTTGCTTGACCTTTAACCCTGACGTTGTTGACACAAATGCTAAGAACTAGCTAATAAACCATAAACCATCAATCAAATATATTATGATAATTTTAGTTGCTAGTTGGGTCCACCATGTCATTGAAGCAAGAGGTACGGTTTATGACCTAATACTGGAGCCAGCCAGCCAACAGAGGCAATCCGGATTGGTGGTGTCCTCAATCTTTGTACACAATTGTCAATTGTCCAAACTTAAACTCTACGATGTGTTTTGGATTTTTCAGATAATGCCCCTGAAGTGTCCATCTTCCAGCCACAACCCGCTGCTGTTTACTGTTTGTCCAGTTGGGCCTTGTTGACTGCTTGTGATACACCACCAGATGGGCTGTCATGACCCGAGCATTCTGCCAAGCTCACTCAAAAGAGAGGCCAGAGAGGTCTCTGTGACTCATGCTATTAGACTCCCTGCGGTGCCAATCATCCACCCTTTACTTTGGATGCTCATACACAGGAAGCCTTGTGTTGTGTTTGCATGTTTCTTTTCCACAGTAAAGCTCCACTGGCACTGCTGCACTTGATGATTAAGTGCACACACCAGTGGGTTGTTACAAACAGAAATGCTACTGCAGCAGGATTACAAACCTGCAACGCATTTCAAGAAAAAAAAAAAAACACACTTTACCTACTGGTGTTAAAAGTGAGAAAATCTACTCTGTGTGTGTGTGTGTGTTACATTATTCATTTCACAGAGGTGGCTCCAAATCATATTTCTTTTGTGTGCACAGGGGTGGAATTTTTTTTTTTAATTTGACTTGATGGTGTTGCGAGCAGGTGGTGGCGGCGGCTTCTGTGAAGAATCTTAAGCAGAGGTGCTTGTAAAACATGTATGACTTCAGCTTGACCAATGGCAAGGCTCTGTAGCACCAGGGCTGCAAGTGATGTCATCGCATTGGCATGCAAGTGTAACACATTTGCAACAGTGGTTCTTTTGCTCGTTGTGTAGTGGGTGATTGGTGGTTTGGGTGCAAGAGGCCTTGGGTTCGAAACCAGGAGGAGCTGTCTGTTAGGTTGGTGTGTGGAGATGGAGAAAAGGTTGTTCCAGGTTCCAGGTGTGTAGAATCAGTGGTAATGCGCTTCGGGCAGATGCAAGAATGAGCAGACACACACACACCTTTAAAAAAAAAAAGCACGAACCAAAGGCTTCGGCCTACGATTGGCATTACAGAGGTGACAAATTAGCGGTCCAAAGCAGGCCACTATTAGTCATTAAGGTAGTCGATGTTTAGTCGACTATTGAAATAATCACTAGTTGCAGCTCTACGAGTACCGGATAAAGATTACTGGCGGGGAGGGGGCCCTCCACTACAGAAAGATGATTGAGACAGGCGTCCCTGCTGCCAGTTTACCAAGCAGAGAGAGGAGCGGTGAGAGGGAGAGAGGGGGAAAAAAATCAATCATGATTTCCATAGACTCCAGTGAGGGAGTCGGAGCGATAACTGTGCATTACAATGGACCCCCACGGCATAATGAGAGCACCGATCAATACTTGGCACATTGGAAGTGCTGCTGCTGCTGTTGGCCAACAAAGCAGCAGGTAATTAAGAAGTTGACCCTCAATCCCAATCCCCGTTCAGTTTAGCACTGTTTAGCACTTCTGCCTTATGTGTAACTGGAGTTATTTGTATCCTAGTGTGAACACATGATGTGAACACATGACGTAAACACATGATGTGAACACACACACACGAGCCGGAACTGTTTTTCAGGAAAAGGCAAGACAATTCGGAGTAGAGCCGCTGGTCCTTTACATCGAGAGGAGTCAGCTGAGGTGGCTCGGGCATCGGTTTCGGATGCCCCTCGGGCGCCTCCCTGAGAAGATGTTCTGGACATTGTCTTACTGGGAGGAGACCCAGGATGCGGTTGAGAGACTACGTCTCTCAGCTGGCCTGGGAACACCTCAGAAATCCCCAGGAATAGGTGGAAGAAGTGTCCGGTGAGAGGGAAGTCTGGGTGGATGGATGAATGGATGGATGAAGGTTTTAGCTAACCTGTTTAGCCCTCTATCTATTATTAGCTTTAGCTTTATTTTAAGTTGAATTATTTATTTTAGCTTTAACTTAGCCTTTTAAGCTAGCTGTTTAAGCTATGTATCCATTACTTTTAGCCGATTAGATTAGCCATATTCACACAAACAGCCTATTAACAGTTTTCATGTTACTGATGTGCACGTCTTTGGTCTGTGAGGCCGCTTTCAGCTAACTATTTTTAGCTATTTATCCAATACATTTTGCTAACTATATTAGCCATATCCCTTACTTTTTCACCAGCCTGTTTAGCCATGCTATACTTTTAGCTAAATGTCAGTTATCCCTAATTTTTAGTGTCACAATCATTTAACAGGACAGTTTTTTTTGCCACAGCGTTCCAGCAGTTGATGCATATTCATCACGCAGGAGAATTCAACTTTCATATTCTCATTATGAGTCAGTATTTAGAGAAGAATTTGGAGATTTTCCAGGCTTTCCCCATCCAAAAAAAATGTGCAAAGCTTCTGAAACTGTGAGCTAATTGGGATTTGGAGTGCGCACACACACACACACACATAAGCTGGCAGGTCTGTCAAAGGCTAAGATAAACAAGCTAGCCTGTTGGGACAGAGACAAGGAGGAAGTAAAGAAGAAGTGTGTGAGCAGCAGAAGTTGAACTGACATCAACAAACCAAACTGCAAAAAAAACATAAACATGATTATTGTATAGAATATGTATTATATACTGTGTAAAAATCCACACTGTCACATATCTATATGCAGAAAGAGCTGCATAAACTGTGCAGGTGGATCATTAGTCAATGCAGTACGACACTGCCCTCTGGTGGCTGTTTTGTGTTTCATCATTCACCACAGTGCAATATCTGCATTTATTTAGAGTCCTGTAACACAAGCACAGCATCTACTATGGTTATAAACTGCAGTGTGCATGTTGCTATTTTTTTAAAGGGACAGTTCACCCCCAAATCAAACATTCATATATCAAGGATGCTATTCCTCTGATCGGAGAGTCTATATTAGGATAGATCAACTTGTCTCTGGAAACAGGATTTGTACCACAGGCTTTTAAAACTGCTGTGATCATTCCGATACTTAAAAAAACCTTCCTGGACCCGGACGTCTTAGGAAACTACAGACCGATCTCCAGCCTCACCTTTATCTCCAAAATACTTGAAAGAGCTGTTGTAAGTCAGCTTAATGACCACCTGCATAGGAACTGTCTGCTCGATGCTTTCCAGTCTGGATTCAGAGCCCATCACAGCACAGAAACAGCACTGCTCAAAGTCACTAATGACCTCCTCATGGCATCGGACCGTGGACTCGTCTCTGTACTCGTTCTACTGGATCTCAGTGCTGCCTTCGACACAGTAGATCATCGCATCCTGCTACACAGATTAGAACACGGGATCAGGATTACAGGAACAGCACTGCGCTGGTTTAAATCATATTTATCTGACAGATTTCACTTTGTTAATGCTAACGATGTTTCTTCCACAGGTACAAGGGTTAATCACGGTGTTCCACAGGGTTCTGTGCTCGGACCGATCCTGTTCACCCTCTACATGCTCCCTCTAGGAAACATCATCCAGAAGCACGGCATAAACTTTCATTGTTATGCTGATGATACCCAGCTGTATTTATCCATGAAGCCTGAAGAAACGGAGCCACTAGTCAGACTACAGGCGTGTCTAAAGGACATAAGGGACTGGATGTCCTCCAACTTTTTACTATTAAACTCGGACAAGACTGAGGTCATTGTTTTTGGACCGAAACATCTCAGAACTAGTTTATCAGATAATACTTTCTCTCTGGATGGAATTACTCTGGCCTCCAGTACGACTGTGAGGAACCTTGGAGTTATCTTTGATCAAGACATGTCGTCTGTCTCTCATATTAAGAAGGTCTCCAAGACCGCTTTCTTTCACCTGCGTAATATTACTAAGATCAGGAGCATCCTCTCTCAGAGTGATGCTGAAAAGCTCATCCATGCTTTTGTCACTTCAAGACTGGACTACTGCAACTCATTTTTGTCAGGATGTCCACATTACTCCATCAACAGTCTGCAGCTGATCCAGAACGCAGCAGCTAGAGTTCTGACAGGAAGCAGCCAAAGGGATCATATTTCTCCTGTTCTAGCGTCTCTTCACTGGCTCCCAGTGGACTCAAGAATACACTTCAAGATCCTTCTTCTAACCTACAAGGCTCTTCATGGACTTGCTCCATTGTATCTGCAGGACCTGATTGTACCATATGTTCCTAATAGGACACTCAGATCTCTGAGTGCAGGTTTACTTGTAGTTCCTAGGATGGGAGGACGAGCTTTCAGCTATCAGGCACCGCTATTATGGAACCAGTTACCAATCTGGGTCCGAGAGGCAGACTCTGCTTCCACCGTTAAGACTAGACTTAAAACTTTTCTGTTTAGTAAAGCGTACAGTTAGCCTTAGACCTAGTGTGTAGCACAGCTATGCTGCTCTAGGCCTACGTTGTCGCACTGAGCAGTTTCCCTCTCACCCTCTAACCTCTCCTTTACTCTCCTTAGTCTGGCTCACACTGGTCTCAAGACCTGCATGCTGGGTTAGGGTTAGGGTTAGGGTTAGCAAAACGGGACCAAAAGCTGTCAATCACATCATTTGAGGGCATTGGATTATGGGTATATCTTAAGCGCTGTGGTCACACTTTACAGTGCTTACAGTGGTCAATGCAAGCGATATAATAAACAATCACTGTGGCAACAATACTTTTTTTTCAGTTCTTATACTTTAATAATCCCAATTTGCTTAAGGCTGCCAGCAAGTAGCGCCACACACCAGTGAGTGCACTGGAGGCAATGCAGGTAAAGTGCCTTGCCCAAGGACACACAACAATGACTAGGGAGGAGTTGTTGAGTGCTCTACCACTGAGCCACTGCTGCCCTTCATCATGTTGTTAGTTGTCACGCTAACTAGCAGGCTAGTCTCCCTTCACAACTTCACTAATTTAAGCTAAACTATTAGAACGAACTAATGAAAGTTTGAAAACAAAACTCAAAAACTTTATAGTGTTTAGTATGTTTTAGTCAGACTGTAATATATGCCATGTGTGAAAAACGATCAGTCCAGCCGTACAGTATGGACTGAATTCTACTTTGCTCCGCAGCCAAAGTTTGTTTCCAAATCCTTGCCAATGAAAAATAGTTCAGTGTTTTAGACAGTTCCACCAATCATCATGTAGAAGTCCAGCATCCTGGCAGCCCACATCCGGGAAAGCCCTTTCCATTCACCTCCAGAGACGCTCGGTGTCTGAGAAAATGATGATGTTCTGCTTTTATCCAATGAACACATGAGCTTACTGCCTTCAAAATAAGAGCACCAACTGTGCTGCAAACTCAAAATCATCTGAGAATACAATAAAATGTATTATTATTAATAAACAAAGACTTGGTCATGAAGGTAAACACATTCTAGGATGCTTTTAAAAGTGCATATTTGACCATTTATTGTGTGAGAAAAGAATGATATCCTACATTTCACAGAAGGCTTCTGGAGTTGCATGTTTGATGTCATGATCAACATTATCTTGTCCTGTCCTGCTCCACCAACAACAGAAACACCTGTCCCAAAAAGCTTCAACACGCTCTTCTTCTATGGATTCTCCCTTCTAAAATAAGACACAGTTGCCCCCTCTTGTCATTCCAGGTGTTTATATAAACCTGTCACATCCAGTCACGACTGCTGATGACCATGACCATGTGGGGGGAGGCCTGCAGAACACATGCAGACCTAATCAAGAGCCTCATTAATCCACCAATTGAAACGTCTCAGTGGACGACTGTCAACAACGACTGCAAATAGAGACTCCACAGAGAGACGCATGCTCATCAAAGAGACATTTTCTGCAGCATCAAAAAAAAGTTTGAAAGTGTAGCCCATCCCGGTGCTGGGCTAAAAGTGTCCACAAAGACAGATAATGAAAGGGACACTCCTGTCTGGAGAGTGCCTCAGACCTCAGTCTGAATCTATTTTCTCCCACAAAGTTGATGGGTAAGAGGAGATGAAACGGCCCAGAATTAGAACCAGCAGACACCGAAAGAACGTCATAAATATTGCATGGATGAATAATTATGAGCTCCAAAGATAAACAAACACAAAGCACTACAGATAGGAAGGGAAACCTGCAGCCTATGGATACATTCAATGGCATGAAAAAAACATGAAATATTCATATATTCATATTCATATTCATCTGACATGTCTGTTATTGCAGCACTACTTTGTTCATCAATGTTTAAACAGAGTTTACTTGAACTCTTTATCTGTAGGTTGGTAATGTCGAATAGACTTTTCATGAAGTGTTAGCTAACACTTTTCACTACTATTTGTTTTTAGCGTACTTATTTTCATGTCTTTTAGCTGAATATTTTACCCAAGTATGCATTGCTGTTAGCTTTTCCTTCAGTCATGAGAACATTACTGTTTGCTAGCTATTTTCTGTTTAGCGACACCTTTAGTGAGACTTTAGACCAGGGGTGTCCAAACTATGGCCCGTGGGCCAACTGCAGCCCGTGGTCAGATTTTATATGGCCCAACAGCTAAACAGAGTAAATCATACTAAATCAATAGGCAATTATTTTTTTTCAATTACATCACACAACTCACTGTGTGATGTTTGCATGATGTTCTGAGCAGACCATTGTCAGCTTTCTCTGCGTCATCATGGTGCGTCACACGGTGCTTGGTTACAGCAACGCAGAGGGCTCTGAAGGTGCACAACACTTCAACACAATTCACCACGAGACTAACCATGCTTCTGCATATAACCTACTATCAGAGAGCGTCTGTACTGTACAAGTGAAATTCTCCAAAACAGCTTCAGTGTGTCAGCGAATGCAGCACCTGTCTGTGCCTTTTTACCAGCGGCTGGATAAATACAACTTTACAGAAATGAACTTTTGTAAAACATGAATTTGTCTGTCTTTGTGAGCAGACTGTTATAAACTGTGATGTTTTATTGGTGCAGCAATGAGCGGTCTGTCTTTGCTTGTTAACGTTCTTTGTTGTTAAACTGTCAGCTGTACACAGTCTTCTCTCAAAAAGACTCTGTAATTCAGTACGCATCTGTCGTAAGGCACATCATTACATCTTTATGTCTCATTAACATGCACTGCAAACCTGTGTAAACATTACATAACATTAAACAAGACCCACTTGAATTCAGCACTATAACTCCCACCTATAATAGTCTGTGTCATTTTATGTACATCTACTGCTGCTCCTAAACCAGACCTGCCATATATGATCAGATCTTACCTCTACACCCGCCTGTTGCTCAATTATCACACAGTTTCTGAATGTTTTACATTAATGCTGTAAATTTAGGTAACATGTTCTGATCTGTTCATCTGGTTGCTGTGTGAAATGAAGTAAATAACAGCATACACATCTTTTATTGTTTAATATAATGTCATCGGTGACTGTTGGTCGGTGATCGGTGACGGGAGGAGTAATACAACACAGCTCATTAACCAGATCAGACCAAACACCTCAGCTCCACATAGTATTTGTAGCTGGCATGATCAATGATAATAATAATAATCAATAAGGAAATCTGACAAACAGGCTCTCATCCCGACCATCCACACTGACTGTTGACAGAGGCAGATGTGGGGAAACACACACACACTCCTCACTTTCCTCCTACAGTCTCCAGGCTTTCCTCCCACCTCCGCTCCCCCTCTCTCCCTGTTGACTCCATCCACACAGCAGTTGCACCAGCGGCGGCAGCAGCCATGTAATAAGGGTCATGTAAAAAAAAACAGAAGCTGTCGTGTCATCATCAAATTGTCACAAGCGACAAGCATCCAGCGTGCGTAATCTTCCATCACCATCATCTTTCTTCTTTTACGCATTTAATCTTCAAAGCGCACGGACGCGTAAAACCAAATCGTGTTGCAACCATATCTCTGCGCACATGTATGAACAGCACGGCAACTTCTCCAAACATTTTGCCCCTCCACTCCTTTTTTTTCTTACCTTCCCTCCTTTGGAGCACCTGCGGTACGCGTTCGTGGCTCCCGCTGTTTGATTCATGCTGGAAAAAACTTCTGTAAAAAAAAAAAACAATAAATTAAAGAGATTGAAAGTTAGGAGTGAAATTAATCGCAAAGCTGACTTGAGTGTTTGTTTTACCTGACTGGGCTGGATGTGTGTGTGTGTCGCTTCCTCAGAGATGCATATAAATTGTCCCTCCAAAAATGTAGTCCAGAGATCCTCCCTGTTTGTAGTTCCGCGCCGTCACCAAGTCGAATAATAATAATAATAAAATCCTCCTTTAAGTTTTCCAGCCAGTTCACTCGCGTTGTTTTGTTGTATTAAATCCTTCCTCTGTGTGTGTGTGTGTACACGAATCTTGCGCAGACCGACAAGAGACGCGTGCGTGTTCCCCTTCTTCTGCGTGCTGCAATTGCGCAAGCGCATCTGACAGCTGCGTGGTTTGGGAAGAAGAACAAGAGAACCTGTCAAACAGCAGCAGCTCGCCCACTCCACACTGCAGGGTCCACAAACACTCTCTCTCTCTCTCTCTCTCTCTCCTCACAATGACCCCCATTGGGTGACTGACAACCGACTACCAAAACAGTGACAAATTATGCGTGAAGGAAGTCATTTTGTTTAGTTTCAATTACAGCATGATGAATGAATGTTTGGGGGGGCTTTCACTCAAGTGTGGCAATTAGCTGGACAGGTCGCTGTGACCAAGTTGCTGTCATTCACTTTCACAGGAGCTTAGCAGTCTGCTGAGCTGAGTTAATAAACTGTAGATGAGTTTCATACAGATGGCTGTCTGATTAAGATGAAGGTTGATATCAGTCCAGGTTTGTATATATGTATTCATGCACTTAAAGAAGAAATAATGGATGCTAAACTTAAGAAGCACCAGTAAATTGGCTGAAGCATAAGAGAGACTGGATTACCCCCTAGTCAAAAGCAGATGACGTCCCAAGAAGTCAAATCCAGAACAGAAAAGTAATTTCTGGATTAGTGTTATCGGGGTGCCATGGTACAATTTAAGAGGCTGCACCCATAAAAGAAAGTTCTCTACGAAGGTTTTTAAATGGGACGGTCTAAGTCTTTCAATTCAAAAGTTTAGTCTTCAGCGTTAAAGTTCAGTTTGAGGACTCGAGTGTTAAAAGAATGAAACCGTTACCAGTGTGCAGTGAATTCTGGGAGGAGTCCTGACCCACCTATTGCATCCTTCATTACCAGGGGAAAGACAGCCACATTTGAAGGAGCTTTTGAAACAGAAATGGCAATTGAAATGACCTCCTTAGATTCTTTACCTTGGTGACGTGGTGGCGACGTGGTGGCACAGTGGTTGGCCTCACAGCAAAAAGGTTCTGGTGCTGGTGGGTTCTTCCTGCATCTGCGTGTGGGTCTTTTCTTTGTCCTCTGGCTGGCTTCATCCCACATACCAACAAACACGCATGGGGATTCTTTTAATAACTCACTCATTTTAATTATATTCAGACTTAAAATTATGTATAATTATGGGCGTTGCCACTTTGAGTGGCAGGTGGCAGCGCGAGTTTCCTGCCTCCGTGATCACCCGACCTCTTTAACTCCGCTCGTGCTCCCCCCACTTTGTCCGTGTTTGGAGTTTAGGCGGACCGTGACGCTGCCAACATGGCGGCGGTCGGAGCTTCCTGGAGCCTCCCACCGAGCAGGTGACGTCACAGAAGCTCTGTCCATAGTTTTCACTGTCAACGGAATAACCTTTTGATTTTTTTCCCTCAACCATCCACGTGTGTGAAGTGACAGTGGGTCATAACAGACTGAAACAAAAGAAATCAACAACATCTGAGTCAGTGACCATCGATCGTTTCTGGTGTATGAGGCCATGTTCGCGTCAGCTGCAAAGACGTAATCTTTCTCATATTTTTTTCTGTAAGTACACTTTGGCTGTAATTGTCTTTTTTTGTTCCCTGCTTGTCTGAAAGCACCTTTAAAAGCCACTTTTTAAAACCTTTCAGTCAATCCTCCAGCCTTGATTGTTAACCACACAGAACTACTGAAAATTATCCCAAAATGCCAGAAAAAAAAAACTATTTTTAACCCTAAAGCCAACCTGTGAGCAAGCCTGTTAAAAAGTGAATGCTTTTTCTCCTCTGCACCTTCCTGAAGTTTTCATCCCTTTAAAAGTTCCTCAAGAGCACCGGAATTATTCATGACTTAGACCATTAACCTTTCCCAACACGCCCCGCTGTTCTTTTGACTTTGGCCTGTCAGCTATACACATCACATCGGAGGGTTTGAGGCGCATTAAATCTATATTACGGGGGTAGCTATTTATATTTAAAGCCTCGGTGTGTGTATATGTGAACAGATCGGCCTTTAATTAAAAAGCACAGGAGGCTTGGTCACTGTCTACACACAGGAAAACATCACAACCTCTGTGATCAATATGGCTGCAACATAGGCTCGCATTAATAGGAATACCAAAGCAGGCGAGCTACTGTAAGTCAGCACTTTAACGTGCACAGTTAAACACGAGATAAGTCTGTTTAATCCGCACTTCAACATTGTTTCTGCTGCTGGTGAAAATGAGCAAAGACCCCCACCCTCACCCCACCCAGCCTCCCCCTGAATGACAGTGTGGCTCATCTGCAAGAGGTGAACCTGAGTGTCAGGTGTCCTTACCTGTCAAGCGCAGGTCACCGCTGACAGCCGGACATCCACGCTGACTGATGGCCCACTGATAGGTTCTGTCAACAGGGTTGCTTTAAAGAGAGAGCGAGAGAGAGAGAGACAGAGAGAGAGAGAGAGAGAGATGTGCAGTGACCAAGGTCTGTCTATCAACAACCAAGTGTGCTTGAGTGAGGGAGTGAAAGGCATCTGCTCATATCTCCTCATCATGAAACTCATCTCGTGTCTTATTACTTCAGCTAAGCTATAATCTCAGACACCGTATGTGTGATACAAAAAACACACACAAAGTAACTCCAAGTCAGTCACACTTCTGTGAAATCAGTCTGTCCAGTTAGGATCAACACTGATTGTGAATCAGTTTCAGCTGCTGTTGTGCAAATGGAACAGACAACAGGTGGAAATGAGGCAGTTATCAAGACAGCCCTATAAAGGAGAGGTTCTGCAGGTGCTGACCACAGACCACTTCTCTGCTCTCATCCTTTCTGCCTGATGTTTGATCACTTTTGCATTTTGTCAGTGCTCTCACCCCTAGAGGTAGCATGAGGCGGTGTCTACAACCCACACAAGCTGCTCAGGTAGTGCAGCTCATCCAGGATGGCACATTAATGAGAGCTGTGGCAAGAAGGTTTGCTGTGTCTGTCAGCACAGTGTCCAGAGCATGGAGGAGATACCAGGAGACAGGCCAGTACACCAGGAGACATGGGGGGGTTTGGGCGTAGGAGGGCAACAACCCAGCAGCAGGACCGCTACCTCCTCCTTTGTGCAAGGAGGAACAGGAGGAGCTCTGCCAGAGCCCTGCAACATGACAAGTGGGGCTTGTGCTTACAGCCCTCCATGTGCTAGCAAGAGGTACCCTGACTGCCATTAGGTACTGTAGTCTCACTGTTACTGTACAAAGTTTAGAAGGGCAGCATCTTTAATAGCATTAGGATGCTATTAAAAAGAGCAGCTTCCAAAAGTGAGATTATTTTCCCAGCAGAACAATATTATGCATAAATCCATTATACGGTTACAGTGACACAAAAAAAAGCAGCAGCCCGCATTGACATTCACAGAGTACAGGCTGAAAATCTCACACACAAGGACCTGCACGCCGGGAGGTTATAGCAGATCAAGATAATCTGCTCCACGATGACAGGGTTCCTGTACGAAAGCCTCACGCTGGATTTAACCTCCTGACATTTAAAACTCTTCTGAAAGTTAATATTTTCTATTCTGGAGCTTTGTTTGTTCTTTTTTGTGTGTTTTTTTTGTTGGATGTAAATTGCTTTTTGCTGCACAGAATCCATCTGTGGGGTGGGTGGGTGGTGGGTTGGCACAAAGCTGCTGCAGAGGTAGTTCCTTCACTTTCCCCTCATTGCTACTCAAGCTTTGGACTCACATTTTTTTTCACAATTCAGCCTCCGCCCAACCTAATCTCAAATGTCCTGTTACATCAATCTTAGATAACTCGTCAGATAATTGAATTAAATTTTTTACATTTGCAGTCATTTAGCAAAGGCTGCCAGGGTTAACCGAGGTGTAAATTCTTGGGATGAGAAATTAATAAAAACAAATGCAGTTCCTCAAATGGCCACTTGATGGCTGGATCCAAAAGTGAGTTAAACACCAAAGACATCAATGTTAAATGGTCTGACTTTAGAGCAGAAATAAATGCGTCCTCACGAAATACTCCGATAATAAATCCTGCAGATACAACACAATCTTATGTTCATGCTAACATTACATATGAATGCTTTGCACAAATTACAACATTATGTTAATGCTAACAAATCATATGCTTGTATTACCCAACAAATGATGTTATGTTACGTTTATGCTAGAATAACATACACTTACTGGCTACTTTATTAGGTGCACCTTGTTAGCACTGGGTTGGACCCCCTTTGCCTTCAGAACTTAACTCTTCGTGGCATAGATTCAACAAGGTGTTGGAAATTCCCCTGAGATTTTGTTCCATATTAACATATTAGCATCATGCAGTCACAGCTAATTTGTCGACTACACATTCACAATGTGTATCTGCAGTTCCACCAACATCCCAACAGTGCTTTATTGGAATGAGATCTGGTAACTGTGATCTGATCTTTGTGACATGACACCATCATAGGTTCAAAATCACTTCAGTACTCTTTTGAACTTCAAGTCATCTTCACCATCTCTAGATGCCTAAAGCTGGATCCATACTACACGAGAACAGAGAACTCCCTTCCCCCTGCCGACGTTACGCCCACAAAATGACGTCATTTTTCTCTCGGACCGCCCGTTGTGCAGCGCTCTCGGACACATGGCCCGGGCAGAACTTTTTCTCTCAAGGCTGTGCATCAACCATGCTGTGATTGGTCGGAATTTATTGTGGGCGTGATGAATGTGGAGAAGCCAAGAGCTTCTTCAGGTGCAGAACACACAGACAGAAGGAGGAAGCACAGCGACGATGGACAGTTTAGATGAGCAGCTGGCAAACAGCTCCTGGAAGGAGAAACACGGCGCACACAGAGTGTCTGTCCAAAAGGTGGCGATAAAACTGAAACCCAGTATTGATCACGGCGTTACAGCGGCTTGACGCACATTAAACCCCGGGAGACGGGATGTATTATTGCAGACAGTCATCCACACGTTCACAGAATTAAACTGACACAGACCAGAGGTCTGCTACAGTCAGCTACACTGATCTTCTATTGTCATGCTGTACGTCCTCTTCCCTGAGCATTATCAGCTCGTTAGGCCAGGTAACTGCGACTGTGCACACAACTTGCAATACACTTGCATTGTCACCCTTTAGTGTGTGACGTGTGCTGCGTAGGAGGGCCGTATGAGGAGTTCTGCACACACACGTCGTGCGGAGTATGGTACCTCCGTGCCGAAACAAACTTTTTTTTTTACTCTTACCACCCGTGGAGCGAGTTCTCTGTTCTCTGTTCTCATGGAGTATGGAACAGCCTTAAAATGCATTGATTTGCTGCCATGTGTTTGGCTGATAAGCAACAAGCAATTGAACAAGTAGTAAACCTTACAAAGTGGCCGGTGAGTGTATGCTTGTATTGCTTGACATGCAACTTTGTGGTTGGCAAAGATCCTCTTACACAGACTGATTCACAACATTACATTAAACACAGTTTACAATGAAAATGAAATGGCTCCCGTCGCACTGCCGGCATTTTTGGCTACTATCACAGTGAGTCCCTGTCCCTGGAAAAAGTGTAAAGATGCAGTGTAGAAAAACGTACACACGATCCGTTTTTAATGCCTGAAATATCGACTTCATGTTATATTTTCCTGGTGACATTTTGTCAAATAGTATTTAAATCATTTTTCCCTCATTATTTCTAAAATAAATATGTGACCCGTGCCTGTGTGAGCCACTTCCTGTTGGGTATATTTATACACAAGAGCTTTGGACCTAGAAAAAAAGCCTCTAAAATAAACTTGTTTCTTCCTTTCTACAAGCTGACAGATCCATAAAGTGAAGGTGTTCTCCATTTTGTTTTTAACCATC
This sequence comes from Parambassis ranga, assembly GCF_900634625.1. NCBI lineage: Eukaryota > Metazoa > Chordata > Actinopteri > Ambassidae > Parambassis > Parambassis ranga. Next base: position 18,928,373 of record NC_041040.1, read on the forward strand.
AGAGATGACAGAATGACTGCACAGACTGGAACTCCACAGTGGGCGCCTGCACACACAATAAAAAGAAATAACAGAGAAAAAAAATAATAAAATATATCTAAAATAGCAATGTGTTTGCTGCATGTTGTGCTAAATCTGAATCCCAGACAGTGACTTAGAAATTCAAAACAACCCTGTTGGGCACATATGTGTGTCTATATATATCTATATATATATATATATAGATATATATATAAGTTTATTTGGCAAACTTGCACCTACATCTACCAAAAACAGACGGCTGTGTTCTGAGTCCTGTGAGTGTGAGCAGGTGGTGGGGTGATCCGTTCCACCCGCGAGGCTTGAACATTATGATTACCTGATTCAGAAAAGTAGATCAAACCGAAGCATAAGACTAAGCTTCTCTTCACTTCCAGCTCCATGCTGAATTTAACCTGTTCATTTTAGAAATAAATGAGTTTTTTTTTTTTCATTTAAGCACTTGAGCATGAGCCTGATATTTTAATAACACTTCATATTTTGTACAAATGTGCACATGGGGTTTACTTGAAACCCTCTACTACGCTTTTGGGATGCACTGGTGTGTAGACATAATACAACATGCAGCACATAGCATGTACAATTAAAGCCATACACTGCAAAAAAAAAAAAAAGCAGGGTTTACGCACCACACCAGCTTTGTCATTAATGCAACTGCTTCATCCAGAATCCCTTAAACTCTCAAAAATCTCTTTTAAATCCAACATGTTGGTGTAAACTTCTCATCTCAACACCATCTGCCGAGATTAAAGTCAGAATTCTGAGATTAAAGTCCAAATTCTGAGATTAAAGTCAAAATCTGAGATTAAAGTCAGAATTCTGAGAATCTGAGTTAAATCAGAATTCTGAGATTAAAGTCAGAATTCTGAGAACCTGAGATTAAAGTCAAAATTCTGAGAACCTGAGATTAAAGTCAGAATTCTGAGAATCTGAGATTAAAGTCTGTTGCTACCTGTTTAGCCATGTTGATCACGGTAAGTACCATCAATCAAAATGTCTGTTCCAACATACTGCATTGGGTGGCAATTCACAACAACTATTTGTCCAAATAGAGAATTCTCAGGAAAAAATAATAATATTTACGAAGAACGGCTGCCGCTACAGAAGGTCATCAGCTCTGCCCAGAAGATCATCGGCTGCAGACGAAGGACTGAAGAACAGTTTTACTTAACATGAATAAACACTTTTTTTTTAAGCTCATCAAACACACCAGTTAAGTGACATCTCAATGTTTGAAGGGCAGTTTACTTTTTAAAGGTAGCATCATTAAAAACAACAGTGTCACATGAAAACACAGCAGAAAAAAACAGGTCAACAGAATAAATTAAAGATGAAATTCATTAAGAAAAGTTATGAGTGTCTGATTTTGACTTTGAAATAAGCTCAGGGAGGGCCGTCCTGTAGATTTAGGGATTAGAGCAGCTGCTGTGTGACTCCCAGTCCACATCTGCTGCCTGCTAACGCACCCGGAGGCCAATTAATCCTGCAGCAGGTTTGAAGCAGAAAGTGAATGTATTTTGTATGTATATAAATTTTAAATGAACCATCTCACACATGATGTTTTAGGAGTATCCTCGTCAAAGTACCTGCTGTGAGAGGAATTATCTTTTCATCTGTTTCACTCTAATGGCTTGTTTAAAAGCTGCACCTACAGTGTGTAATTCATGCAAACCTCTTGTAAACAGCTCTAATGTGTACATGCTGTCAAGGTTCCTCTACAACCTCCTCAGTCTTAAAACATTTGGGTAACACTTTATAGAAATTAAAGCATTACTTAAGCATTATTAAACAGTTAATTAATCATTTATAAAGCATCGTTTCTATATTAACAGTCATCAGTAATCACTAACAAGTGCGTTATTCTTAAATACATCCTTCTATTTTTACTGTTTATCAGGATTAGGTCAAGGGGGGCAACCCAGACCTCCCTCTCTCCAGCCACCTCCTCTAAAGGAGGAGAGGTGTTCCCCAGGCAACACAAACAGCAAACAGGGATATAATCCCTCCTGTGCATCCTGGGTCTGCCCAGGACCTCTTCTTGGTTGAAAATCCCTGGAAGACCTTACTAAAGAGGTGCCCATGGGCATCCTAACCAGATGCCTGAACCACCTCAACTAGCTCCCCTAAAAGGAGTGATGACTCTACTTAGAGCAGTAGATGTCCCCGCGCCTCACCCTATCTCCAAGGCAGAGTCAGGCCACCCTGTGTAGGAAACTTATTTTAGGTGCTTGTATTCGCGATGTACATGACTACAGGTGGCCTTGAATACACCCTGAGTACCATCAGTTAATCGAAGCAGCATATGGAGCATTGGTTGAGGTGGGTGGTATAGGTATAAGTTTTGTACCAGACTGTAAACATGTTTATTTATTAGAGGTCTATGGGGCAGTAATACACATTTTTAAATAGACCTGTCCAGGGTGTACCCCCCCTTCACCCGTAGTTAGCTGGGATAGGCTCCAGTCCCCCGTGACCCTGCACTGCAGGATGAAGCGGGTTCAGATGATGGATGGATGGAACAAAGTTTAAGTTAGATCACTGTCTTTTGGCTCAACCATCTCTGTATGAAAAAAGCAGAATCTGCTGACACTGCACCAGTCCACCTGTCAATCTCCCACTTCAATCTTCCCCCCAAGACCCTGAGAAACTTGAACTCCTCTACTTTGTCCTTAATGTGTTTAATAGTTGTATTTTTTACACTTGATCAATTTTTCATTTCGAAATTGTAAATTACAATATACACAGTCCTTAGTGGTTCATATGATCACTTCTAAATCATAAGTAAATGAATAACACTATCTATACATGGATTTATACATGAACAAATAGTTAAATAATGATTAACTATTAGTTAATTGGTTGATTAAGTAATTGTTTATAGTGACACTGGTCACAATTCTTACTGTAATTCTTGAGTAATTTTGGTAGTGATTAAGATTTACTTTGTTAATCACTGTAGGGAAACTAGGCTGTAGTAGCAGCATATATCAAAAGAAGTGAAATTAATATATACAGTAAAAACTCTTATATACACACACATAAGCACATAAATTCACAGTTAATGCAACTATAAGTTACAAAAAACGCCAGCGAGCTGCCACGACATGCTGCCGTTTTGGGTTATGAAACATTATGCTGGTGTCATTATTTTTGTAAGGTCATCAAAAGTTAGGACTACTAAGCTATAAATGAACTACAGCTCAGTCACATGACTACACACTCACTGCCAAGCACACTGACTTTTTCTACAGTGCAAACACCTGTGACGTTTGATTCCCCAACAGCTGTTTGTAGTCACATCTAGAAAGCGATCTTCTGCTTGTGTCTGTAACTTGTTTTTTAATACCGATGTGTTGTACCTGTAGTTTTAGGCTTTTGTTGGAGCAAGTGTTTAGACCAGGAAGTAGCTGTCCATCCTCCTTATCCAACAGATGCAATCATAATGATGATGATGACAGTGCATCTGCACATTTTTAAACAATTTGTAGGCCGCCATATGTTTCAATAATGAACTTAAACAATACGCTAGCTATAATTTATTAGTGATGCAAAAAAGATTCAGCTCATTTTTTGTGTTTGTGTTTTTTTTTTTTTTTTCGCCTGCCAGCTGGTGAAGATACTGATGGAGCAGAGACGAAGGAGGCCTGACAGCTCAGCTGGTAATAGCATCTCAAGCTAAAGCGCAAGGCAGATATCATCAGTGCTTCTGCTGGAGCATCTCTCTCTCTCTCACACACACACCTTTGTTTTTCTTCCTTTTGACACTTTCTCCAAAACACATGACAGAAATGTCACACATGCACTGCAGGTTTTCCCCCACAGAGGAGCTGATTTGAATCTCTTTAAATCTCTCTTCAGTGTTGCTATCGGGTGTGACAGTTTTGTTTGCGCTTTCCCCCAAAAAAATGTTAATCCATGAAGCAGCAGCTGAAGAGCAATCAAAGACCGAAGGTCAAAAAAATCCATGTTACCTGATTAGCCTGTATGACTGTGCTTCTCCTGATGCATCAGAAGACTTGAATACTGAAGATTTCTGCACAGAGCTGAAAACAAGGAAAAGAAACGTGCACTATTAATATGCAAATCACACAAGCTCTCAGTGAAATCTGTCAATGTGCTCACACAAACAAAAAAATAATACTTAAACAGTTGTACTAATTGCTTTATTCCAGGCAAAGTATAGAGAAGTTTACAAAGACTAAATATTCCACCGGTAAAGCAGTGTGAGCAGAGAGGCTGTGAAGGGAAATCTTTATCACCACTTTCCCACTGAATTAGAAATAATTTTATCTTCTTGTCTGGGGCATTTTCCTCACTCAAGTCAATCAATACACTGCTTGAAAGCTTCCAGCCCCGTCTCAGTTTGAACTGCAGCACAGAAAAAAACATTTTCCCAGGCTGGATGTCACTGTGATCATTTCAAATTGTCTTTTCTTTCTTCTTTCTTTTTAAATTTCACTAAGAATTTAGTCTGACCTTATTGTATTAGAGCTATGTAAAATACACTGCTCAAAAAAATAAAGGGGACACTATAATAACACCTCCTGGATCTCATTGAATGAAATATTCCAGTTGAAATTCTTCATTCATTACATAGTGGAATATGTTGAGAACAGAATAACATAATATGATCAATGTGAATCAAAATTATTAACCCATGGAGGTCTGGATTTGGAACCATACTCAAAATGAAAGTAAAAAAGTGTTTCCCTTCAAAGAAATGCCTCCCCACACCATTACCGATCCACCACCAAACCGGTCAAGCTGGAGGATGTTGCAGGCAGCAGAACGTTCTCCACAGCGTCTTCAGACTCTGTCACATCTGTCACATGTGCTCAGAGTGAACCTGCTCTCATCTGTGAAGAGCACAGGGTGCCAATGGTGAATCTGCCAATCTTGGTGTTCTCTGGCAAATGCCAATGGCCCTGCACGGTGTTGGGCTGTAAGAACAAGCCCCACTTGTGGACGTTGGGCCCTCATACCACCCTCACAGAGTCTGTTTCTGACAGCCTGAGCAGAAACATGCATATTAGTGGCTGCTGGAGGTCATGTTGCAGGGCTCTGGCAGGTCTCTTCCTGCTCCTCCTTGCACAAAGGAGGAGGTAGCGGTCCTGCTGCTGGGTTGTTGCCCTCCTACGGCCCCCTCCACGTCTCCTGGTGTACTGACCTGTCTCCTGGTATCTCCTCCATGCTCTGGACACTGTGCTGACAGACACAGCAAACCTTCTTGCCACAGCTCTCATTGATGCTCCATCCTGGATGAGCTGCACTACCTGAGCAGCTTGTGTGGGATGTAGACACCGCCTCATGCTACCTCTAGGGGTGAGAGCACTGACAAAATGCAAAGAAGTGGTCTGTGGTCAGCACCTGCAGAACCTCTCCTTTATAGGGCTGTCTTGATAACTGCCTCTCATTTCCACCTGTTGTCTGTTCCATTTGCACAACAGCAGCTGAAACTGATTCACAATCAGTGTTGATCCTACCTGGACAGGCTGATTTCACAGAAGTATGACTGACTTGGTCACTTGCTATGTACTGTATTGTTCCAACTATATAAGATGATGGCTCCTTTTTTGGAAACAGACCCAATCTTGTCTTTTGTAAAATAAACACTTTTATTTGAAAATAGCTTTTCATATTGCATTTTTCCTATTTTAGTTTTTGCATTGTAAGTATGGTCAATACAGGGATAATATTGACCATAAAACACGGACGAAAGTCATAGCAGAACCCTGCTACTTGTTTTTGGTCAAATTTAATAGCTGCCATGGACCCATACATTTTTGTGCAAGGTTGTAAATATGATTATTTCTGCTTTAAAGTAGGGTACTTTAACATGGAGGTTTACTGGAATTTACTCAATTTTGGAGGCAAATCAATTCAATTCAATTCAATTCAATTCAATTCAGTTTTATTTATATAGCGCATATAACAATCAGACATTGTCTCAAAGCGCTTCACAGGAACCCCCCTAAGAGCACTGTGGCAAGGAAAAACTCCCTTTAAGAGGAAGAAACCTTGAGCAGGACCCGTCAACTTAAGGGGGAACCAGTCCTGCTGCTAGTCAGAGAGGATGAGGGAGAGAGAGAGAGAGAGAGAGAGGATGAAGGAGAGAGAGAGAGGAGAGAGAGAGAGAGAGAGGAGAGAGAGGATGAAGGAGAGAGAGAGAGAGAGGAGCAAACATGATACAAACATGATACAGTACAGAGCAAACATGACAGCAAGATGAAACAGTGATTATATTGCAATAGATATCTATATATATATCGTCAGTCCATAAGTAGGAATAGTAATTTGGTAGCAAAGATGAGCAGCAGGGGCTAGTGAAGTCGATGAGCACAGGAGAGATCAGGGACCAGACTGCAGGTCAGCGTGCAGGTCTTGAGACCTGCAAAGAGAGAGAGCGAGAGCGAGGCACAGAACTACAAGGAAGACAGTTAACACAGATTATGAGACGATATTACCCAGTATGATCCAGACTAAGGAGAGTGGAGGAGAGGTCAGAGGGTGCTCAGAGGATCGTGTTTGTGCCACCCGACAACGTAGAGCAAGAGAGACTTCACGGGCCGGACTGCAGGTCAGCATCCAGGTCTTGAGACCAGTGTAAGCCAGACTACGGAGAGAAAAGGAGAGGTTAGAGGGTGAGAGGGAAACTGCTCAGTGGATCATGTTTGTGCCCCCCGACAACGTAGGCCTAGAGCAGCATAGCTGTGCTACACACTAGGTCTAAGGCTAACTGTACGCCTTACTAAACAGAAAAGTTTTAAGTCTAGTCTTAAAGGTGGAGGCAGTGTCTGCCTCTCGGACCCAGATTGGTAACTGGTTCCATAATAGCGGTGCCTGATAGCTGAAAGCTCATCCTCCCATTCTACTTCTATGAATCCTAGGAACTACAAGTAAACCTGCACTCAGAGATCTGAGTGTCCTATTAGGAACATATGGTACAATCAGGTCCTGCAGATACAATGGAGCAAGTCCATGAAGAGCCTTGTAGGTTAGAAGAAGGATCTTGAAGTGTATTCTTGAGTCCACTGGGAGCCAGTGAAGAGACGCTAGAACAGGAGAGATATGATCCCTTTGGCTGCTTCCTGTCAGAACTCTAGCTGCTGCGTTCTGGATCAGCTGCAGACTGTTGATGGAGTAATGTGGACATCCTGACAATAAAGAGTTGCAGTAGTCCAGTCTTGAAGTGACAAAAGCATGGATGAGCTTTTCAGCATCACTCTGAGAGAGGATGCGCAGGTGAAAGAAAGCGGTCTTGGAGACCTGCTTAATATGAGAGACAGACGACATGTCTTGATCAAAGATAACTCCAAGGTTCCTCACAGTCGTACTGGAGGCCAGAGTAATTCCATCCAGAGAGAAAGTATTATCTGATAAACTAGTTCTGAGATGTTTCGGTCCAAAAACAATGACCTCGGTCTTTGTTTTTGGAGGACATCCAGTCCTTTATGTCCTTTAGACACGCCTGTAGTCTGACTAGCGGCTCCGTTTCTTCAGGCTTCATGGATAAATACAGCTGGGTATCATCAGCATAACAATGAAAGTTTATGTCGTGCTTCTGGATGATGTTTCCTAGAGGGAGCATGTAGAGGGTGAACAGGATCGGTCCGAGCACAGAACCCTGTGGAACACCGTGGTTAACCCTTGTACCTGTGGAAGAAACATCGTTAGTGTGAACAAAATGAAATCTGTCAGATAAATATGATTTAAACCAGCGCAGTGCTGTTCCTGTAATCCTGATCTCGTGTTCCAATCTGTGTAGCAGGATGCGATGATCTACTGTGTCGAAGGCAGCACTGAGATCCAGTAGAACGAGTACAGAGACGAGTCCACGGTCCGATGCCATGAGGAGGTCATTGGTGACTTTAAGCAGTGCTGTTTCTGTGCTGTGATGGCTCTGAATCCAGACTGGAAAGCATCGAACAGACTGTTCCTACGCAGGTGGTCGTTTAGCTGACTTACAACAGCTCTTTCGAGTAGTTTGGAGATAAAGGTGAGGTTGGAGATCAGTCTGTAGTTTCCTAGGACGTCCGGGTCCAGTGAAGGTTTTTTAAGTATCGGAATGATCACAGCAGTTTTAAAAGCCTGTGGTACATATCCTGTTTCCAGAGACAAGTTGATCTGTCCTAATATAGAGTCTCCGATCAGAGGAATAGCATCTTTGAGGAGCCGTGAAGGGATCGGATCCAGAAGACAGGTAGTAGGTTTAGACTTACTGATGCTGGTGGTCAGCTCAGGGAGGCCGATGGGCACGAAGCAGTCCAGAGTTAGATCAGGATCCGTTTCCAGAAGTGGCGGTGTATCCTCAGCGGTCACAGAGAGATTGTGGTTGATTTGTCCTCTAATAGTGGTGATTTTATCGGTGAAGAAGCTCATGAAGTCTTCACTACTAAGAGCTGCAGGAATGCGAGGCTCCACAGAGCTGTGGCTCTTTGTCAGCCTGGCCACGGCGTTAAAGAGAAAGCGCGGGTTGTTCTTGTTTTCTTCTATTAGTGATGAATAGTAGGCTGTCCTAGCTTTGCGAAGGGCCTTCTTATACGTCAGCAGACTGTCTCTCCAGGCCCTCCGGGAGTCATCTGATTTAGAGGACTGCCACATCCTCTCCATCCTACGTGTAATCCGTTTCAGTGATCGGATATTTGAGTTGTACCACGGAGCTAGCCTCTTCTGGTTTGTAGTTTTCTTCTTCTTCAGTGGAGCAATCCTGTTTAAGACTGAGTGTAGTGTGTCTGCAGTGTTGTTGACAAAGCGGTCCAGCTCTGCAGGAGTAATATTTAAGTTGGTACCCCCATCAGTACTTGGGACTGTGGGGAGTACTGGTAGGATTGCTGTCCTAAACTGCTTTACGGCGTCTTCAGACAGACATCTGCTGTAGTAGACCTTTTCCTTAGGTGCTGGTAGGTCTGAAAGAGAGAAGTCAAAGGTTATTAAAGAGTGATTTGAAAGAACAGGATTTTGAGACCATACTAGCAGGTTCTCAGCTTCCAGGCCGTAGGTGAGAACCAGGTCGAGGGTGTGACTGTGGCAGTGTGTGGGTTCATTTACTAACTGAGAGAACCCAACTGAATCCAAGAGTGAGTTGAAGGCAATCTTCAGACTGTCGGAGTCGATGTCCATATGAATGTTAAAGTCACCCACTATGATGACGTTATCTGTGCTAAGCACTAAACTTGATAAGAAGTCTGAAAACTCCAGCAGGAACTCTGAATAAGCAGCAGCAGGTGGACGATACACTACGACGACTAAAACAAATTCTGACTTCTTCCAGCTTCCGTGAGACAGGCTGAGAGTGAGACTCTCAAAAGAAGTATGAGTAGACTTAGGTTTAGGATTCATCTGAAGACTGGAGCGGTAGATTGCTGCCACTCCTCCTCCGCGACCTGTAACTCTGGGAACATGACATTTAATATAACAAGAGGGAGTTGATTCATTTAAAGCAACATATTCTTCACCCTGTAACCAAGTCTCAGTGAGACAAAGTATATCAGTGTGATGATCAATAATTAAATCATTAACTAAGAGCGACTTAGAGTGTAGGGATCGTATGTTAAACAATCCACACCTGAGTGTTCTGTTACCTTGTTCTATGTGTTTGTGTGTGTTAGTGTGTATTTTTATGAAGTTGTTATGATTAATATATCTTAACTTGTGTGCTTGATGAACTGTGGGAGGACGTGTGTCCGTCACCACTTCAATAACATTATTAAGCTTAGTGTTTCTATGTGTAGTTGTATTTAATGTGTTTCTAACTGAGGGCGGCAGTTCTTCAGAAGCAGCAGAGAGGTGTGTAGGACAGCGACTCTGCCTCCTGGCCTCGACCCTGGGTTGTCAGGTTGGTCTAATAAACTTGGCTATGTTGCTAGAAATCAGAACTGCACCACCCTGGGTGGGATGGATGCCGTCTCTCCTAATAAGGCCAGGTTTCCCCCAGAAAGTTTCCCAGTTATCTATAAAGGCCACGTTGTTTTCTGGACACCACCATGACAGCCAGCGACGGAGCGAGGACATGCGGCTAAACATGTCATCACTGGTCAGATTTGGAGGGGACCAGAGAACGCTACGGAGTCCGACATGGTTTTAGCTAAATTACACACCGACTCAATTATAATCCTACTGTATTTATGCTTATCTCTCGCCAGCAGCTTCAGGCTACCCTCTATGTCACCCGCTCTGGCCCCCGGGATGCACTTAACTATAGCCGCTGGTGTCGGCTTTACATGCCGCAAAACAGAGTCGCCAATAACCAGGGTCGGCTTCTCAGCGGGTGTGTTGCCGAGTGGGGAAAAACGGTTCGATATGTCAAGCGGCTGGTGGTGAACCACGGGCCTTTGTTTCGGGCTACGCTTCCTTCGAACTGCCACCCAACCTCTCTGACTTCCCGGCTGCTCAGGGGCTGCCAGGGTGCGGCTAACATCAGCTAAGGCAGGCTGGTCCGCACAGGCTAACTGCTGCTGGCTAGCTGCTGCGGCTACAGGTCTATTATCTAACGTGCGGAGCCGACCCTCTAACTCGCTTAGCCTCGCCTCCAAGACTGTGAATAAGCTACACTTTGTGCACACCTCACGCTCACTAAAGGAGGCAGAGGAGTAGCTAAACATGTCACACACCGTGCAGTGAGCAGGAGAGGGAGATGCAGAGCGAGTGGAAGAAGCCATGCAAAGCGCTAATGCTAACGGCTAAGTTACGTTAAGCTTCGCTACAGTGATAAACGAGAAGGGAACCCAGAAACTGGTGCACTTAACTCTAACACTAATGTCTAATGCAGAAAGTCCGTAGCACCAACAGCGCACACCAAGTGAACAAACAGGACAGTGTCGAAACAGGAAGTGACGCAATACGTTACCCACTGACCAAGTGGTCATTAGAGAAACTGCAGCTTTTGGCACTTCAGAGTTGAATTAAGCTAATCAAAGTGTGGTAGGATAAACATTTTAAACCAGGCAGGAATACAAAATTAACAATATTCTTATATAATATTTGTCAAATTGTCAATAATAATGCAACTTTATAAGTTAGATACCATACCATAAAGAAGATGGTAACAAAAATTGATTTTTCTGTCCTAGAATCTCCTACTCATGATATACAAATCTAGCTGGAAAAAGATAGCAAGCCATCAATCTAATGTCATATTACTCCGTAAACCACTCATGCGTGAAGGTGCTTAACACCAAAAAAATGCCTGTGTGTGTGTGTGTGCGTGTGTTGTGAATTCATGAGATGTTCCATCTATGGAATGGAGAAGGCTGACTGATCTGAAGTAATGACTGATCCTCTGCAGATTGATGGCGCTGACATCACGGTGTCACTGAGCGGAAAAGCAAATTATGACTCCCAGCATATTGGTGAATCTTCACCTGGATGTGAGCAGACTGTGTTTAAAATGAGTCAGAGGTGTTAGCATCCGTGTTAACAATACCACCTTCACACTTCAATGGCTTCACTTTCATGTTTATAAAATGGCAGCTAGTAGATAAAAGATGTTGTCTTCTGCATACAGGAGACACAATGTTAATGTATGTGTTTTTCACTATACATTTATGTCATAGTAGTCATGTAGCATATTCCCTTGCAGGTTTTGGATTGAAGTTGGTGTGTTGGACCAGTCCAAAAGAAAGGTCAGATTGTATCCTTTCTGTATCAAACATTTATTGCTCATTAGTACATTTAAAGCACAACTGATATAATGATCAAAGGGATCATACCCTACTGGACTGTACATGGGAGGACACAGTAGAGCAGTAGTGAGCACTGTCACATCAAAGCCAGAAGGATGTTCTGCAACCTAGTATTTAGGGTATTCACCCTTTGCTAGCTAGGGTAGGTTTCAGCCCTCCCCCACAACCCTGTACAGGATGACCCAGATTAGGAAATGGAGGGATGGATGGATGATATATTAATTAACTAAACTGCTAAGAGATAATTAAAGAATACCTTCATGACAACAGGTGTACTAGTAGCAGTGTAGGCTACTTACTTCTAAAAGTGTTAAAACCTTCAAGTACATAAAACCCAGAGTAAATAACTTTTCTACAAATATATCCAGATACACTCTATATATGTATGACTGGCCAGAAAGACAAGTCTGAATTGGGCAGGTCAAGTTCTGTGTCATAACCCAAATCAACCTCAGCCTCATGGGCTAAATCTTCTCCTCAAGAAACTCCCGATGGAGTCCACCTGTTCCTTTCAGAAGCTCAAGGCCACGCAGATGTCCACCAAACTGACACTCGAGGGAGGTGAACAGAAGACTGTTAGGAGGGAGGTGTCAAAGGTGGAGCGCCTGAACAGCATGGTCCCGAGACAACAGACTGACCTGGCATCAAAAATCCTACTGGACCAGGCAAGACCATTTGACTAACCTGGTCCAAAGACAACATATCGATAGACCAGGTAGGCCATTTGACCAGCTCAACTAAAAACATCAGACCAACACTGGAGACGTAACCAGGTGAAAATCTTGATTTATGAGGTCCATGAACATGGCAGAGAAGATGGCATGGTTTACAAGATTGAGCTGCATGACAGGAAGAAAATCAGATGACTGTTAAACGTTAGTTGGTAAGAAAACAAATGTTCTCAGTCTGTAAGCAATAAAGTTATTTGTTTAAAATAAATGCATTTACCTTATTGGAATGGAGAAAACGCCTCATATATTTCTCAAACTATCACCTTCTACTTACACTCTAATTTGCCATACTGAGATGCCTGTACTGCCATGGCTCCATATATACACTTACATGTATGTATCTGCAGCTGTGACCACTGTGCGTCTGCATGTATCTTAGAGCTGACATGTGAATTCACACAAGGTTGTTTCAGTGAGGAATGTGCATGCACACACATTCAACACATAACATTTCATCATCTGCTATCAGCCGTGTCAGTGTGGAGGAAGTCCTGATCCGCTGAACGGTAACTGGATTGTGTGAGCTGGTATTATGTGCTATGCGTTCTGTAGGTGGGGAGGGAAAAAAATCAAATAAAAAAAATCAAAGGAATACAGAGAGCTTCCAGGTTTTCTCTTCTCACACCTCGCTCTTGAGAAAGAAAAGGAATCAAACAGCATATGATTACAGTGGGGGAAAAAATGAGAGGGAAGTAAAAAAAAAACATCTATTGGCAGAACGCTCTGCTTCTCTGCTACATTTAATGTGGCAATTCACAACTAGTAGATGCTGTCAGGCACTCTTCTCACAAGACATCTCTCTTTCTGAGTTAGTAGCTCTATAGCAACTCAAGTGAGTCTATAATAGGGGAAAAAATATTAATATTAAAGGTGGATATGATAATTGGCTAACTTTCCACAGCTAATTTTTTTTTTTTTTTTTTTTTTTTTTTATTTTAGATACTGTATTAATCCCAGAGGGAAATTCGTTATGGCTGCTGCACAAGCAGTGTCATACAATGACTAGCAAGGCGCGCCACACACCACCAACCTTCCGGTTATTGGACAACCCTGCTATCCCACTGCGCCACTGTTGCCCCAATAATAATATGCTACATGACACATTATGAATGATGTCCCAGTAGTAAGTGATGACAATGTTTGAATTAAATAAATAATCACAAAACTGTGTTTAGGTAGCAACAAGTTAGCTAGCAGCAGCAACACAGCATCAAATTGCTGTTGTTTATAAGCAATAGAAATTATTTGCAGATGACAAGCTAGCCTATTGAGCATTCAAGATCACTTAGAACTAATCACTACAGAACAAGCAAACAAGCTAAGCTTAGCAACCCAATTGTAATGTAGCTAAACTGCAGCTTTACCCTGTTGTCTCAGCCACAGAATGTATAAATATACAAAATCCAAAGAGTAAAAATATAACCATAGACTGTGTATAAAGATGGACAACATGACAGCTGATGCTATACAATTTGATTTGCCCCCTGGTGGCTGGTTGCAGTATAGCTCAGAATTCACCCCACTTCCACCGTATTAGGGAAACATGGTTAGGGAAAAATGACATGTATTCATCTACTAAATCTCTCATATCATCAGTCTTTATATACAATCTACAAACATAAGAGTGCAGCGATACCGAGTCCCGATCTGATTCTTTTAGGGTTCTCTACAAAGGCCAATTGCAGGTCACTCATTGCGATCATTGGTGCTATGTTGGCTGTGCCTTTCTGCGCCTTCGTGCTGTCATGGGGCATTTTTTTTTCTCCTTTTCAAACCTATTACTGCTCGCGTTTCTTTTTGCATAAGCAAAACTCTCTCTGTGTGTGTGTCACGTGAGGAGGGCTCGCCACCGCACCAACTGCCCATTTCCACAGGCACAATACTACAAACTACGCATTGCCACAGACTATAAATACCCTCATCCATCCCCAAACTGGGAAATTTTGCAAAAGAAACAGCTCATCTGAGTCTTGAACCCAGGACCTCTCACACCTAAAGAAACAATCCTTAGACAACAATCCAGAGAGTCATTGAAAGCCCTAACACATATGTATCCGAGTCCTGATCGGGAGGTAACGTCCGATTCTGATTGAGTCTGAAACAACAAAGGGCCCGATTTCCAATCACATGATCGGATCTGGACATCCCTATTTGTTACAATTAGTAACTTTAACCAACACCTTAGTGCAGAAAATTAAAAAAAAGGTTTTACATCCAAGCATAACTTCAGGAGGAAACATCAGAGCTGACCTCACAGATCCAAAGATCTAGCAGGGAAAACGTGGAGTACATGATGTGCTGTGGCAGTGGTGAAAGCCTTTTCACTTTCAGTTTATATAACTGGGAGACCTGACAGAAGGATTCCTCATGTGAGATCTAAAGAGAGCTTGAGAGTGTCTTATTCCATGTTTTTTAAAAACTGTAAAAACTCTTTTAACTCTCTCATCTTTGGAAAGTACACATAAAAATGACAAAAAATATAATAAACTTTAGAAGAAGAAAAAGTGCTTTGCACCCCTTTCTGAAGCCTTTTATCAGCTTGTGAAATGTAGCCATGTGTAAGATAAAGACAGGCCTGCTTCATCCTCCATGCCCCCCCTAGCAGCAGCCCCCTTCAACTGCAGCATGTGCTATCATAGCATTGTATTCATGTATGATATTGATGAGAAATCGTATCACAGTGTCACCCTTACTGTAACGGTGATGGATTGCTCATAGTGAAGCTCGTCACTAAATGACAGGGTTAAATTAAACAGTGATTCCAGCAGGATGAACGGATGCTGCCGCAGAGCCGTTACTACGGTGACCACTATTAAACAAATCCTAACGACGGACTTAAATATGCATCTGTGGGCCCAAAACAGAGACAGTGCAGGGAAAAGACAATACAATAGAACTCATTTGTCTCCATAATGGTCACAGGATGTTTCCTTCAGAAGCTCTGCTCATACAGATTTTAAAGAGCAGTCGTCTGTGTGCCGAAATTATGCCGAATGATACCATCAATCCCGGGATTTATCCTCATTCTCAGCAGATTATGCCCCAGAGTGTGGAAGTTGCTTTATTGCTATTACACACCCCCACGTAGGATCTTCTCATTAAACCACTTGGCAATTGATCTCATTTAGAATTCTTTAGTCTCTGCACAGCACCGCATGTCTAATGACCACTTCAAATACACATGCTGTGGAATTTTCTGCACAATAGCATGTTTAGTCAGAGCATCTTATCACGTATATCTACTCCAAAATCATCATGAATCACTACAAACGAATACATAAAAAGTATATTAACCAGCTCTCTCCCTCTAAAATAGCCTCTCTAGAGAGAGAGAGAGAGAGAAAGCTAATTGTATGTCAGAAAAAATTGACAGTGTTAAAAGGCCCCGTTCACACTGAAGAAAGTCAATCCAGCTACAGTAGGATGGAATGCGAGTGAAATGTGTGTAGCCTGTTACAGACGCTCCCGACTCCCTTTACGGATTTCTATCTTTTTGTCAAGAATTTCCCCTCTGGGATAAATAAAGTAATTTCTGATTCTGATTCTGATCCAGACCTATTTCCAGGTCTGGCTATCACACACGCGTGTTTTTTTTTGTCCCGTGTCGTTCCTTCTTTAGTTTTTTTTCAGTTCATTCCTTTGTAGCCATGTCGAAAATAAACTTGGGGCAAAGCCGTCGTAGTCGATGGTTGTTTACATACGGCTTTTGTACACGACACGGACACTGTCCCTGTGAACCGGAAGTATGATGTCACTAGTTGCTGGATTTGTGTTCAGACCTGAGCCAGATGTAACCAATCCGGCTAGATCTACCTCCGAGAGGTGGATTGAAATCAATCTGGATATATCCAGATATGGCCCGAATACTGCTCTAGCCGGATTGATTTCCCTAGTGTGAACGGGGTCTAAGAAATGCATTAGCACATTATTAATGGGTTAAATTTGACAGCCATTTGATCACATCAATTTATATATATATATAATATATATATATTATAATTTATATTTTCCAGTTATATAATATAACTGAAAAATATAAACACAAATTCGTATCATATAGGAAATTATATGTAGTGTTATGTAGATTCTCATGCAAGTAATTCCCCAAGCAATGGAATTTACCACCTCCAAAAAAAATGTATATCTAAATCTTTAATCTGAATTTGCAAAATAAGGACACATGGCTCAGTACTGTAACAGTGACTTCTTACTGTTCCTCTGAGCTACAGTAGCCGGCTTCTTCTTGTGTTCATGTGGCCTCAATCAGCATGAAAACATCCTTCCGTCACACTCACTTTGATAGGATTAGCATACAGCTGAGGGCACGGATGTGGAAATCTCCTCATTTTACTCATTGTGTACTCCTGCGTCTAAACTGACACGCAGGAGCTTATACGATATGTTTACACATCCTCATGGACGCGTGATCAAATAGAGATACCTTCTTCCTGTCGGAAGCTGACAATGATGTGAGCGGAGAGTGAATATGTACAATATGTACATTGGCGCCTGTGGCTTTGATATAACTTCTGGTTACCACTGTCACACACACACACACAGCTGCCAGCTTTTTGGCATGATGTGATAAAACGTGTCCTACTTTCACTTTTCCCCTAAAACTGCTTATAAAAAGTACTGTTTGATAATACCTCGGCCTTCCGCTCAATTCTTATCCCTCCCCTATCCCAGCCCTGTGTTTTCCCCCCAAATAAAATTATTTTCTTTTGTGTCCTTGTAATATATTCATAGCAAAGGAAAACAGACAGAGGATCAAGATCAAGCAGTCCGGAGAATATCAAATGGAATATATTCATAGAGCTCTGTGGGTTCTTTCTGTGCTGGGTGCACTAAAGAAAAAAAACCTGCTGCATCATATTGGAAAATGTTTGTATATTGTTCAAATGTATTGTCAAATGTCCTTTTCGAAAAGGATATGAAAAGCACAGTGTGGTACGGATGGATCGATACAATTTTGCAGCTCTGCCTGATCTTACAGTAAACTCAGTCAGTGCCTAGCTTTGCTGCTATAGCAACGGCTAAACTACAGTCCTGTTGGTTAATAATGGCAAGATCAGTTGTGATTTGTTTCTGTTGTTTTTGACCTGTTGCTCCTTGACATTTATTGTAATAAAACTACTCGGCTAATGAGACTACAAACACACAACATGGCATCCCTTTCCTATGCTTCCTGCTATAGTTCTGTGAGCTAAGTAAAAGCATTTTGGCAGGTTTGTAAGAACCCGAGCTAACTGTGTTAGCTTGGTAAATAAACCGGTAGATGTAGAGTGTTAAAATAAATCTTTTGGAACAGAGAAAGCAGGATGAGATCCTCAGACCCATTTTGAGACCATATGCCGGTGCAGTGGGCCCTGGGTTCCTTCTGATGCATGACAATGCTAGGCCTCATGTAGCTGAATGAAGATTAAGTGAAGATTTTCAATTGGAATATTTCATTTATTGAGATCTAGGAGGTGTTATTTTAGTGTTCCCTTTATTTTTTTTGAGCAGTGTATTTTGGGCAGTGTGATTGAATTAGGGTTGTAAGAGCCTGAGCTAACGTAAGCTTGCTAAAATATAGCTAACATTAGTTGGTAAAATAACTAATAAGAACTAACTACATTAGCTTTCACAGTCAGTATAATCCTAACTGTAGCAGAATGCTAGCTTGCTTTGGGTAAAATTACATTTACTGTAAGAAAGATGAAAGCACAGTCATCACAGTTAAGTAATGAGATATGATCAAATCTATGTAATAAAATGAATAATCTTTCTCTCCTAGAAGAAGGCGTAAATAGTGGACTGTTGAGTGCCCTCTAGAGCATGAGTGGGCATTTAAAAGGTAAAGAATGAAACCTCAAAGCTCTGAAAGTCTGGTGAGAAATGTGCTTTTGTTAGGAGCTGATGACAGTAAAATATTTCAGCTAGGATTCATGTGTAGTTCTTATGTGAGTAAAAATCTTCTCCTAATTGGAAGCCCATTGATCAGAAGCTTCACTTCAGTCTCTGTCAATACAATAGATCACAAAAGAAACAACGCCAATACACATGTGGATGCCAATTAAGCACCGTGCTGCTTACTATGCTCTGATGCATATAAAACAAAGGAGAAACCTGTCTTCACCGGTTTTAATCACTCCATTTACCTCATTTATTTATTTGTTTATCTGTCATTAGGGGGATGCTGGTTGTGCGGAGGACGGAGGTGACCTCGGATTGTTCAAATTTGATTTAAATTGGCAAATAAAAACACCACCGCTCTGATTAAAGGTGTCAGGCTTGGTCTAAATATAGGATTAGTCTCGGCTATATAAGCAGGGTGAAGTTCTACAAAAGAGAAGCTTTGAACTTTATGCCTATGAATTCTTTTCAAGTCTGTTCCGTGGAGCACCTCAGCACTCTTTGATATGGTGTGTCTTTGACTCCTCAGATCAGTGGGACGTGGAAGGTGAGAAGCTCAGAGAGAGAGAGAGAGAGCGATGCCATTTGTTTACCGCGGGGCCCACCGCAGTTCTGCATGCTTTATTGTCACTCCACCAATGCATGGGTGTTCTTTTAATTTCCTTATACCCCCCACCACAGCACATCCCAATCCCCAACCCCCAAATGATGCTTTCATAAATGTCACAAAAGTAGGAAATGACGGATCTCTTGCAATCTCTTGAAGCTCAGTGTGTGTGTGTGTGTGTGTGTGGGGGGGGGGGGGGGGGGGGGTTACACACATAAACAGGGATTGTTGCTGTTGCTCTGATGTGACATTTCATCCTGATGATGACGAGTCCCTTTTTTGCTCTGTGGATGACAGAATGGTGGATTCCTTCTACAAAGATCCTCCGACATTGCAGATGTTTATATGAAAACATGTCTGACTCCATAGGTTTTATTTCCCCTGAGGGGGCCTTTAACCTCTGCTGATACTCTGTTCTGTTGCGTCTCTGGTGTGTGGATGAAAGCCTTTGCGTAGATTCCCACAGGATCTCTCTCTGAAGCTGGGACCTTTTTTGTACTGCAGATATCAAAACAAAAATGGCTCCTTCATGCCCAATTTGTTTTCAGGTGTGTTATTGATGAGGGGATTCCTGACTGCATCCCTCTAACTTTGCAGCAGCAGCAGAAGCAAGCATCCATTATTATTAGTCAGACAGGCTTAAGGATCTCTGGAACTAGGACGCCATGTTAGACTTAGAAAAGGTTGTTTGACAAGAAAGGTTTCAAATTCCTGCAGAGGACACCTCTAGATTCACATTTGTTTCACCTTTGGTTGCAGCTTTATTCAGCCTCGTTAACCTTTACGCACGCATCATGCAAGCAGCTGGCTCTACACTACAAACAGAGAGCATCCAGGAAACCTTCAGGCTGCAGCCATGCACTGAGTGCTTGATAAGTGCTGCTTATGAGCTCCTGCTTGGGGACACCCACACTCCCCACCATGTCTCATACGAACATATGGTCAGGGTCTGTAAGAGTTTAGGACGGAGGGTTGTCAGGCCCTGTGATAACATGACAGTCACTCGTTTTCTGGCAGTAGATCTTGTTATAGGAGGGGTTAATGGCCAGACTCTCCTTTTCAGATTGATGTGCAGCAACAGCTGCTTCTCTAACAACATTGTTTATGTCTTTCAATCTTGACATTGTGTTAACACACACCTGAATGCTGCAGAGCACCAACAAGGTCTGATTTTATATCGGTCGGTACACCTGCTGATGATCAGTTCATCAAGGACTGATCACCAGCAGCACCTGCTGCAGCTCAATTCACCAAAGCGAAGCTGCAGCTGCTGCCGCTACTGCCACTGTGAAACGCTTTTATTATCAATGAGAGTATTTACACCAGCCACGTAGCAGCGTGTTTTAGAAGCACCCACCCCAGAAGCTGCTACGCGTGTGATACACGGTAGTTCTATTTTGGAGACATGTCACGCCCAAGATGCGTCTATTTGCACCAACTGCATCAAGCAGACAGGAAGTCAGGCACCAGAATAAAAGATTTTCCGGTGAGACTGAACTCTCGCTGATTTAACATCGCTACCGACAGAGAAACAAAGACACAGTCATGTACGAGATTAATTTTAGAAGTAGAGAAACTGTATTTTATATGATATAACATGATTTTTATAAGGACAACATCCGAAAGGAAAAGGCAGGGAGTGAAGCAGCAACTGTTTTTAAAGTGATAGCAGTCAATAGCTGCTCTGTGTGTACCTGTGTTGATGGAGTAAACTGAGTTTTCAGTCATGTGCTCTGTAATCCAGCCTGATACATGTAGAGAGGACATTAACCATCAGGTAAACAGGCAGATTACTTTGTGACTTTGTGAATCTTTATGAGTGCATGTGTGAAAACAAACAGGACAGAGACACTGAAGCCAACAACTACACAAAACTACGTCATCCTAACAAGTTTATTATGACACACACTGAGCGAATGAAGTTTCAGAGCTTCAGTTAAATTGGTTCTTATTCAAATTAAACAGCCCATTTGGGATTCAAACTGGCAAACTTTTCATCACAAGCACTGTTGTGTGTCATATTTCTAGCCTGCAGTCCTCCAGTGTACTGAACTAAATGCTTTATGAATGAATAATGCACAAAAAAAGCTGTCTGTGCAGCTTGCGATAACAAAGAGTTCAGGAAGAAGTGCCTCTTTACATTCGGCCACTTGTAAAGTGAAGCTCGTTACCATTAATGGTCTCAAATAGGCTAAAAATTTGCCTCTGCTATTTGAATTACGTTGAGACAACTGAACCTCTGTCAGCATAATTGATGTCCCTCTATTACTGCTGCTCAAGGTGAGTAATGGCTAAACTTCTCCTGCAATGCTGTTTATCTCTGTATCTCTCCGTAATGGCTCCTCCGAGAGCCGTAATGACACCTGAGACGGGCGGTCGACTGCTAAAACTCTCATGTCTTCGTTACTTATAGAAGCTGGAGTGACATTTTAGGCCAGGCGCAAAAAGGTCTGCTATCTGAACAAGGTCCTCACAGAAGGTAACTTAATGGGAATAATCTTAGTAAGCTGCAGTGAAAAGTGTTTGCTTGGATTAGCTGTCAGGAGCTGCAATTATCTCCTCTGTCTGTGCTTTGGAAAAGGCCACAGTCATCCTACACAGAGGACGAATGATCCAAGCACTTTCTGCATCTTCTTCAAGGGTCTTATAACCTGCACTCGGAAAACCCGCCCCCAACCTCGAATAACGGCTGTTGGAAGGTAGAGGCGTTTGAAGTGTAAATATCCCACAGGTCAAAGAACTGAGTCGGATAACGGTGTATTTTTATCCAAGCAAAGCAACTTTGATTCATTTTTATTTATATTTTTTTTCATGTTTTATTCTTCCCAGGATGCAGACAATGTTCGGGATCTGCCAGTATAGTGGGTATGGATGTCCATCCATCCATCCATCTTCCACCGCTTATCCGGGGCCGGGTCGCGGGGGCAGCAGTCTAAGCAGGGACCCCCAGACTTCCCTCTCACCAGACACTTCCTCCAGCTCCTCTGGGGGAATCCCGAGGCGTTCCCAGGCCAGCCGAGAGACAGTCTCTCCACCGCGTCCTGGGTCTTCCTCGGGGCCTCCTCCCAGTTCAGCCATATACCTGATCAGGACAGGGATTGTGCAGGTGATGTGTGTGGAGACAGTCTCATTTCGTATTCATTAGAGGAGC
Source organism: Parambassis ranga (assembly GCF_900634625.1). Classification (NCBI taxonomy): domain Eukaryota; kingdom Metazoa; phylum Chordata; class Actinopteri; family Ambassidae; genus Parambassis; species Parambassis ranga. Next base: position 18,950,480 of record NC_041040.1, read on the forward strand.
TCCCACTGAGCCTAAGCCACACTCATTAGGCAGAGGACGGCCCAAAGTAAATATCTGAGGCTAAATACCTATAAAAGGATGGATCAGCTATGTTCGACGTCTGCTTTAATTTCAAGTGACACTTGAAAGTGTCACTTGAGCCAGCTACTTCTAACACACCCTATTGTTTTAATGTAGAATTTTTGTAATATCAAAATATTCTCTGCACCTTTTTTTACATTCCATACAAAGAATTCATAATGTAGCTCTCAGCGTCCCACATAGTCAGGTGTTTAATAGATGTCACCTCCCTCACCAATCAGCTGTCGATCTGTCCCTCTCCTGCCCAATCATAACGTAGCAAGAGATTTAAAAGTCTCTGTCTCTTCTCCAGCTGTCTCCTGATCGAATCCGGCAACCCTCCTCCACCCCAAGCACCTCCCCATCCTCGCAGTTCATGGTCTCCCCTCTCCTGCTCTCCTGCTTCTACACCACCACCAGGTCTAGACCCGGGGGGGTCTTCGGATCAGCGGCCTCTCCGCTCGAGCTTTCCCCCCCTTTCTAGGACGCCAATGCACATTCACAATTATTGTATTAATAAATTCTTTCTCATTCAGTTCGCTGAGTCTCTCATGATTGAACTGTGAATTCAATGTGGATTTCCAAGGGGCAGCACCAATGGACACAGTATAAACTCCATTTTCTTGATAACCATTAAATGCTGGCTACATAGCTTTTCAGAAACCTATTGCTAAATCCATGTTGCCAGTGCAATATCTTGCTTGTGGATGAACCAATCAGCGGTACCTGTTAGCAAATACCACCTTAAGGACTCTGGTGCTGAAGCTGATCTTTTTGCTATCAAGTATTGCATCACGGACACACCTTTGTTAGGGCCTGAGCACCGTGTGGTGCGAGAGCCCTATTGAAACGCAAGCGTTTATTATACTTGATTGTTGTTCCGGCCTCTTGGCCGAAAATTCCACGACGTACAGGAAGTCCGCCATTTTGAAAAAACCACACCCTTTTGCGAACTCCTCCTAGGGGAATTGCTTGATACGGCTAAAAATTGAGGGGTCAGGGACCAAAAGTTATCAAAATCGCAGCACTTCGTCATACGGTCTGGCTGTGGCGCCACCACGAAGTTGACCCTTCGCCAACGCACAGGAAATGGACATACTTCATCCAGTGTGGATGAAAAAAATCAGGCATGCTGAGCCTGTCATTCTGAACAGATTGATATGCTAATGAGCTGATACACTCCTAGCGCCACCTACTGGCGGTATGAATTGTGTTCAGGCTGATTTCCATGTTCCACACCTCGTATTTGAACTCCTCCTCCTAGGGAAATACTCTGATAGACCTGAGATTTTGTCACATGGTTCTGAAGACATGGCTGAGCAAAAGTTATCAAAAACGCAGCTCGATGTTACACCGTGTGGGTGGGGCAACGCCATGAAGTTGACCCCTTGCCACCATAGAGAAAGCTGCTGTGTTTTTTGATTTGTTCATCCTACCTGCATCTTACTTTATCATGACATCAGCTCCTGTGCACCTTTTCATATCACCTCATCGTCATATGTGGGCGTGGCCACATGGCTCATCAGCGCCCCCTGGAATGAGATCTGCTTCCCCGTTTGACCTACAGACTGGAAAATTAGTACACATGTAAACGAGAAAAAAAGTCTCTGCGCCATTTTGCCTTTTCCACTCCCCGGAACAGATTGATATGCTGACAGTCAGTGCGCCACCTACTGGCCGGAGGACCTGTCTTTTGTATATGTGTGTTTTGCTATACTCTTCTGCCCTGCAGACCACGGTACAGGTGGGAGAGAGGTCGTGGGGCGATAGGGGAGGCGGCGGCTGCTGGTCCCGCGGACCGCAAGGAGTGCGAGGGCCCGTCATCACTGCTTGCAGCTTTAATTTAAGGTTAGAACTCAAACAGTGCTCCAGAGGTGAACATAGGCCTGCCTGTGTACCTTCTGGAGTGCCTATAGCTGCATGTGGTAAAGTAGAAGAATCCAGTTTGGAGAAATGTACAGCTTAATGCTTAATGGAAGACTTAACAACATTTAGATATGTGGCTGACAAACAGATATCCAAATAGCATAATATTCAGGTCCAGTCCTAGTGAGAAGTAGCTGTTTCTTCGTAAACACTTTCCTAGTCTGCTAATAGTTTAATGAAGCCAATTTTTCCTTAACAAAAATTGACACACTAGCCACTGTTAGCTAGCTGATTGGTTAAAAATTGGCACATTGCTCCCATCCTTCCCAAACAGGTCAGATAATAAATGGGTTACTTCTGCAAATAAATACATTTAAGCCAGTGAGTAATGGTTTTATTGCGTTGAAAGAACTTGTTTAATTACTTTTTGCCCCATGCACATATTAGAGTCACAACGATCTGAGCGCCTGGAGTGAATAAAATTTCAGAAAGTTAAAAAAATGAGAGCAAAAAATATAAAAGGCTGAAAATGAATAAATAAATATGATTTATAAGAGCAAGAGACAGTAGGGATCTCACAGTAGGATGTGATGCCCTGGTTTGTATCTCTGCTTCTGCTGTATGAGAGGCTTTTGTGATTTGGTACCACAAACCCTTCAGCTAAACACCATAATGGAGCCAAAGGAACGAACACAGTGAAGTGTGACCTACATTAAGGCAAGGGTGAGTGGACCATCTCTTCCCTTGGGTACTGGGTGTACCACTACTACTGTATTCTATGTGCTGGATGTATGTTGCCCCACCATACGTTACACGTCAAACCACATATCTGTTAAAATGACCAGTGACGAGGAATCTGAAACCTCAGAGCTCAGAGGAGCGTCATTTATCAAATAATCATGGATTTTCGTCATCTCACATATCAGTGCACAACTAAAGCTGTGAAATGCTACATTTTATACAACATAATGTGCCTGTGTGAGGCTGAGAGACACTGATTTGAAGCATAGGGCATAAGTTCATTCAGTTGTGAAGAACTCTGTGACCAATAACACTTGGATTAACTACAAAGCAGTTGGCTTTACGTGGATAGCATTCTGATTACCAAAAAACATGTGCTTGGGCCTAATTGGACACAGTTTAGTGGAACAGAGGGCATATAACATGTTACAGGAATAAAAGAAGGATGATCATGTGGACACAATAATAATAACAACAAACATTTTGATGAAGATTCTCAGTCACCCAGGTCGTATTTGTAGAGGTGATTGAAGCGAGGCATCTGGACTTGTACAGTTTTCTTGATGTCTTGCTTCAATCGTCTCTACAAATACGACCTGGATGACTGAGAATCTTCATCAACAAATACGTCTGTGTTTTATCAGTAAAACTCCAATTTTTTTGTAATTATAATCAATTTACCTTTCTGTTGAAGCTTTGTAGGTAGGACTTGATGAGGTAGGATGTTAAGCCAGACAGTTACACAGGTATGTCCTCCTGTGCTTATGTGAATAAGTGTATCTAAAATCTTTCTGTCAGGGTGCAACTTGTCACCATTATAGCCAACAAAGTAGCATAATTTATCTAGTTTTGATGCTTTTTCCGAAAAAAAATAAAAACCAAACAAACAAAAAGTAAATCTTGAGAAAGTCTCATGGTTTTACCATAGACTGTAAATAAATATGAATGACAGAAGGCCCCCAAAAGTGGGGTCACCACATCTGGATTGCTCCCTGGTGGCTGACTGCAGTACAGGTCATAAACCTACACTACCGTTCAAAGGTTTGGGGTCACCAGGCCAGTTCTATAGCTTCTCTGATCAGCATAACAGTTCAGCTGCGCTAACATCATTTCACAGGAGTTTTCTAATCATCAATTAGCCTTTTTAACACGATTAGCTAACACAGTGTAGCATTAGAACACAGGAGTGATGGCTGCTGGGAAAGGGTCTCTGTATACCTTTAAATATATTCCATTAAAAATCAGCCTTCTAAGTAGAATAGTCATTTACCACATTTAACAATGTCTAGACTGTATGTCTGATTACTTTAATGTTATCTTCACTGAAATTTAAAAAAAAAAATAAAGACATTTCCAAGTGACCCCAAACTTTTCAACAGTACTGTATATAAGGAGCATCCTCTGCTACTTATATGACATGGTCTGTCATGTCAGTCACACCAATGTCCAGTTTTAAAGCTGTGGCTGTATAAAGCTGTATACTGCCCAAAATGGACTCAATGCTGCAATGTAGAAGTTTTCAGTGATCCTTTTAAAGTGGGCTTTCAATCTGCAGAAGCTGCAGAACATCCCAAACATCGAACATCAAGTCAGAAATGCAGGAGGCAGAAACCACATTTCAAGTGCAGATCAAATTTGTCTCATAGAGAAGTCTCTTGTGCTCCACAAGGATGCTTTCTGGATCATTATCAGAGAACAATAATCTTGTAGCAGGAGCACTCTCGGCACGACACACAGCGAATTAGAAGATAACAAAGTCATACTTCACAGAGAAGCAGCAGATATCTGTATCTTCATTTCAGCTTGAAGGAAGATGAGCATTTCTACTTATCCAAACACACACTCTGTGTTCTTACAATGTCAAGTAAGGATCAGATTAATACTGAGCATTAAATTCAGTTTATATTACAGTCTGTCATCAACATATAAATTATCTGGAAATCTGAAAATGTGCAGTGTGGTCATCATCGCTGCATTTTTGCTTTGGTTAATCACCACCAACATTTTTCATGTTTTTTTTCCACTCCACATCCTCCAGATTAATATTTTATTCTTTGCTTAAGGCTGTACGGACTATGTCTCCCCTAATATTGCATGATCATTTCTTAAATTGTACAAGGCTTGTGTGACAGTTGGTGATGTCATCCAGTTTCCTGTAAAATAAGAGTACTTTTTTTATCCAATCTAATTTAGGAGTCAGAGTTTAATGAGGTTTGTTTAACCAGAGGAATTGAATTATTCCTCTCTCCTCCTGTGTCAGTGACAGTAATAGATTCATTCAGTTTAGTGAAGTCTGTAACTTGTAATATTATTCTCTATTTAAACTACAAAAAGACACTTCACTGAATATCATCTATTCATTACAAAGAAACTTTGTAAGTAATGCGGAAGCACATATGGGTTCATATCTTTGGCCCTTAATGTAAAAGAACATTAATAATAAGCATATGTAAAAAGTTCAATAATTGCATAGTCATAAATCTTGAAAACAAATTAGATTTAAGTTATAAATTAGAGGAAATAAACTCATATTTATGTAAAAAAAATGTATGCATACATTTTTTATAAATATACTCATATATTTAGATGAAACAAAGTCATAATTTACAAAAAATGACCTCAAAAATTTACAAAAAACTAAATGACAAGAACATTAATATGTGTTTGTTACAACCTGGCTCATCAAGGGAAAAGGGAAAAATTTAAAAAGGTAAATAACATAAAACAACAACAAAAGCAAGCAGTTGTAGCAACAGATAGATACATAGCTAGTAGATAGTAGGTTTATCCACCAATCATTTTTGGGCCCTCTAAATTCAAACGTATCTTTTAAATACACCCATGGGTCGCTCAGTTCAGTGGAGGCTGACTCTGGGTCTATGTTCAATAGTAAGGTTAGCTGCAAAGGACAGGAGGCCAGTAAAAGTCTATCTACTGCTGTGCTGCTGCCAAACATGAGCTCTGCTATCATTGGAGCTGATAGAGCCACCTGACTGGTTTAGACTTAGGAGAAAGCAACACAATCCATATTTTTTTGTGGCAACATTTTGGAAAAACTGTATTCATAAAATGTAATGAGTAACAACAAACATTGTGGAAATGTAGTGGAGTAGAAAGTATAGATAATAGCTGCAAAATGTAGTAAAAGTCTTAAGTATGCACTAATATTTTTATTTAAGTAAAGTATAAATACACTGCTCAAGAAAATAAAGTAGGAACACTTAAAGAACACAATGTAACTCCAAGTCTCCAACTCTTCTGTGAAATCAGCCTGTCCAGTTAGGATCCACACTGACTGTGAATCAGTTTCAGCTGCTGTTGTGCAAATGGAACAGACAACAGGTGGAAATGAGAGGCAGTTATCAAGACAGCCCTATAAAGGAGAGGTTCTGCAGGTGCTGACCACAGACCATTTCTCTGCTCTCATCCTTTCTGCCTGATGTTTGATCACTTTTGCATTTTGTCAGTGCTCTCACCCCTAGAGGTAGCATGAGGCGGTGTCTACATCCCACACAAGCTGCTCAGGTAGTGCAGCTCATCCAGGATGAAACATCAATGACAGCTGTGGCAAGAAGGTTTGCTGTGTCTGTCAGCACAGTGTCCAGAGCATGGAGGAGACACCAGGAGACAGGCCAGTACACCACGAGACGTGGAGGGGGCCGTAGGAGGGCAACAACCCAGCAGCAGGACCGCTACCTCCTCCTTTGTGCAAGGAGGAACAGGAGGAGCTCTGCCAGAGCCCTGCAACATGACCTGCAGCAGCCAGTGATATGCATGTTTCTGCTCAGACTGTCAGAAACAGACTCCATGAGGGTGGTATGAGGGCCAACGTCCACAAGTGGGGCTTGTGCTTACAGCCCAACACCGTGCAGGGTGATTGACATTTGAACACCACAGACTGTCCAGGAGTTGACTGATGCTTTAATCCAGGTCTGGGAGGAGATCCCTCAGGACAACATCCACCACTTCATCAGGAGCATGCCCAGGCATTGTAGGAAAGTCATACAGGCACATGGAGGCAGGCACATAAGTACAGTGAAGATGTACAAATACTTAGTTACATTCCACCACTGGTTATAATGCATTGTATGTTGTTACAGTGATTGTAAGTACACAGCTGTTAATGCTAGTATAATGCTAACGCTGTGAGCCCGAAGCAGCTCACTTTATTTAAAACAAAAGAGGAAGCCAGGGGTAAATTCAGTCTCAGTAATTAAAAGCTTCAGCCTGACGTATTGGAAATTGCTCAGCTGTTATGCCACCAGCTCCAGCACATTTACTAATCCATACCACAGGAAATGCAAATGTGGTTTCCCGTCTCACTACTGCAGTGCAGAATTGAGCGTTGCTGTGGATGTGTTAGCCAGTAAAGAAGTAATAACATTACTCACATTATTGTAAACTGATCATGTGTAGGAGGAGAGTTCAACAGGGGAGCTGACCAAAGTTTCAGAGCTCAATTGGATGCGTTTCATTTTCTCTTCTCTGGCTGATCTATTTCAGCTACAGCAGCTCTTCTATAAGAGGGTGCATTTCTTTATGATACCCGAGACGGCTTCACTGGCACATTCATCTTTATAAAACCATTAAGGGAAACTCCGCGGCTATTTATAATCTATGTTCAAGAGGAACACTTGTGTTCAGAGGCCTCAGCTGTGAGATATGGATTTTTATCTGCAGCTCTATCTCGAAGTTTTTTCAGGGACTTTAAGTGTATGTTGCAGATTAATGATAACGAATCATTGTCATGATAATGCTCAGGGTTGATGTATGTCCTAATTTTGCTGAGATTTTTATGAGACTTTAGACTCATGGCTCCTTAATTCGGAAAACTCAAGAGTGGTGCTCAATTAGGAAAGTTTTGGGGATTTTTTTTTAAAAAAATATAAATATTAAAATATAAATAAATAAAATCCAAAATGTATGAGAAATAAACTTTACAATTTACAAGGGAATAAAATAGTTAATCTCTACAGAAAGAAAATCACAAATATTTGAAAAATACACTGCAAAATTTAAAACAAAATTAATAAAATCCTGAATTCATGAGAAACAAAAGCTAAAATGTGAGTCCTAAATTTATTTGAAAAAAATAATTGTATTAAAAATATATTTACAAGAAATAAAAATCCAAATTTAAAAGAAATAAAATCTCTTTAAATAATTACTGTTCACTTTATGTATACAAACAATGTCCCACATGGTTTGACTTTATATTCACTATAAAAAGTACTTTTTAAAGTCTCATCATTATTCACAGGATTTATAATCTAAATAAAGACCCGTTTCAGACCCCAAACGCAACACTGATTTTTGACGTTTTTAAACTTTTGTTCACAACTGACTTCTTGACTGTTTTTTTTTATACAGAAAGCTTGAAGAGGCTTCATTTAAACTAGCCTTAACTAGAAAAACAAAAAACAGCACCACATTGTGTTGCTCTGCGCCCCCTTGTGGTCATATACCTGATGGCAAATATGTAAAAATGATGGAGAAGCTTGTCGTTTGCGTTGTGTGTCAAGCTGTTAAATGTTCTGTGGTTGTTTTTCTAAACCAAACAACAGATAAGAATGTAAATAAAGTTTTCAATAAAAAGAAATAAATAAAGCCAGACATTAAGTCATGGGTCAAACTGGATGTGGCAGGGAAAAAAGAAAAAATGGGGGGGTCCTTTTCTTTCAGGTTAGTTAAGACATAAAGACAACACAGAAACAGCATGAAATGGTGATTTTGTGTAGTCTCCGGTGTGTACGCCATCACACAACTTTCCTAAAATGATCAGAATGCAGGTGCAGTGATTTAACACACACACACTTCACATTTTCTAGCATTAATTCTAAAAATGCCACTGAAATCAGCACAGACAAAAAAGGTCACTCAAACTCACTTATGACACCACAGAGGGAATATTTTTTGGTCCTCTTTCCTCATAAATTACACATTAAACACTGCTATTCAAAAGACATCTGTTTAGGAAGCCGTAATACTTTTGATACTGACATTTTTAACCTGTGTATCATTTAGTGAGTCAGCTCTGATTGGTCAAATAATGGTTCTGTTTACTGTCAGACTCTTTGGAGACATTTTGGTAATTTTCTTCTATTATTATAATTTTTTCTTCCACAGACATTGAGGCTTGTGATTACCATCTTAATAGGCATTAATAAGAAATGAGTGATGGCACAAGATGCTTTCGCAAACAGTACACAGAGTGCAGAGTATCAAGGAGTTAAGCACACTGGGGAAAAGAGCTGTAATCTCATGAAAATTCAATTAGCCCACTTTAGAGATGGATTATGCAAGAGAAATAAAATTAGAAAAAAACAAGAGTGTTTCATGGAATCAGATAACACACAGACATTGGCTCTGTTTGTGAAACAAGTCCTGTAGCTGTTTAGAAATGCAAACTCCTCCATTGAATATCTGCTTTTGGAAATGAAGTGAATGCGACGAGGCTCCCATAATTGCCTGCATATATTAGATCAGAGATGTGATTTTTTTTTTTCCTTTTTGCTGCGAACACAACATTTTTCACTGCTGGGTTTTCCATCATCCTGTGTTTTGCATGCATTTTAAAGTTTTGCATTAAAAAAGTGAGATGAAAAAGCAAAATTAGGGGAAAAAAATTCTGTAATTTGCACAAAAAGTTAATGCGCAAAATGTGAGATGAAAACACGGTGTTGATTAGCTTCTGTTAAAGAGCATTGAACTCACAAATTAGAAGTGGTACTCCATGGATTTCCATAATACGTGAAACAAAGGCTGAGGATGAAAACATTGCAGTAGCTTTAGACGGAAAACACCAGTGACAAACAGGATTTGGAAGCTAGCATTATTATCTAGGGTTAAGATAACTTCTACTTAATCCACTTTTTGGAAAAAGTTAATGGGTTTAAACAGACTATTTCAAAATGTTAGGACCCTAGATTTGTTGCTTGGTTTCCTTCCAGCTGACTCTGAAGCTCTAATACTCAAGTAGTACTGACATTTATCAATACTTCATGCCACACACAACAGGCCTTCAAGTCAATATGCTGTGAGAACGATAAAATAAATACACAAAATCATAAAATATGAGCACTCTCACAAAAACAACCCATAGACAGGTACTTATTATTTAAAATTGTAAGCCAGCATACAAGTGAGCTAACATATCAGCTTATATGACAACAACAAACGTTGAGCACAACCATCAAACAAAGAATTCTAACAAAAAAGTTTACTTAACTTAAAAAATTATAAGCAGTAGACTAGCATGCAGGCTAACATAAGTTTAAAGACTGCAGTTCCACCAGAGGCCACTTGAGGATGGCTCCAAAAATTAAGCAAATCCCCATAAACCTCAATGTTACCCATGAGTAGCCTAATTATCAGTTTGTTGTGGTTTGAAACATCCAGTCAGGAGCCTCTGTACATATTTAGTCAGTCTGTCCATCTGTACAGTTGACTTTGCTGACAGACAATGTTATGGTTGTTCAATAATTGCTAACCGACTGTAACATAATGCCTGCTTGGGTCATTAGGAGCTCTGACATTCTCTCTGTATGATAAAGCACCAGCAGAATGGGTCACTTCTGGGTTCACTGTTCTCCATTTCACTTAATTAGCAAACATGAGAGTCAATAATAACGTCAGCGGGGTCGAACTGATCGACCATGTTACTGTAATGTCATCATCCATCTGTTTGAATATTCTGTTGGGCCTTTTTACTCGTTCAATTAAAATCCGTACTTCAGCATAACAGTGTTTTTGTGACTAGACAATAGGAGTCAACAGGATTAAGAACAAAGTAAAGGCTCTGAGGGAACATGCTGATCAGGCTGTTTGAGGATGATCTATTATAGTCTGTCCTGAAGGTGATTTTTTTTCCACAAAGCCAGTTGGAACACAAATACAAAGAATATCTGCCATTATTCTGAGTCATAAGGGACAGTCATCAGATGTATTCTTCTTTCTGCAGAGGATGAATCTTTTTTCACAATACTGTTTTTTTTCCTTTCACAGTTTGACTCAAACTAACTTTAATACCAGACAGAGTCTTCATTTTGCCTCATGATCTTCATTTGCGCTCCATTTTATTACCTGCATTTGGATTAACTTGGAGTTAGTTTGGCTACACATTAGATGAGTCCAATTTTGATATATCAAACAAGTTATATTTATGATGCCTGACTCTTACAGAACATCTAAAATAGCCAATGAAAGTTAGCGACTTGAAAAGTGTCACCCCAGCTTGTAGAACTAGGACAAAAACACAGGTGCCTGTATAATTTCTTACTCAAAACATCATAACAGAGCTAAGAATAAAAATGTCCATCTTTATTTATTTTTCTAAAGTCACACAAATTTCTGAGATCTTGTCTGTGGAATCGACACAAAACACTGAAATTATTGCAAATAGTAGGTGTGTAGCCTAGTGTTGAAAGGATTCTAATCTTAAATTTGAAAAAATGAAACTGTCTATATGTCTGTGCATGGCCATGTTTTTGAAATTTATTTACAAAATTATAGGAATTATAGGATGTGTGTAGTCAGCTTTAAGCAAAACTAGATATTATTAAAAAATTGCTTTGTTTTGTCACATTAGAGAAAAAGAGAGCGAGAGTCTAAGGCTACGTTCAGACTGCAGGTCTTAATGCCCAATTCGGATTTTTTGGTGAAATCCGATTTTTGGTGTGCTTGGTCATATTACAAAATTATATGCGACTGCTACCACTCTCCTGTGTGAACGGACTGCAGCCCTGAAGTGACCCGCATGCGCAGAAAAGGACACAACGTCACACAATGTGTGCTTATGTGGCTTTGTTTAAGTTAATCGATCATAGCCAACATAATTATAATATGATATAATAATATGAAGAAGAACGCTGAGAAGGAAGAGTCCTTCTCAGCGTTCTTCTTCATATTATTTGGTTGTAATTATGTTGGCAGTAGCTGCAACATCTGTACAGAGATGTGTGTTGGTGTGGAGTGGTGGGATAGTGATGTGACTTCATTCATAATTTCAGAATGACGAGAACCTTTGAATACGTCTTGTCACTTTCTCAGCAAGAGAGTCGACATCTCCCTCATCTGTGAGCAAGCGCATTGGAGTTGGGCTCTACTTCCTGGCAACAGGCTCTTGTTGCTAACAACACCGCTTGTCTGCCCGCTCCTGTGTCGCAGAATTGTGATGTCTTTCGCCTTTCACTGAAGCAAAAGTCAGATATATAGCCGTTCAGACTGAGGTCGCATTGCAAAAAATCAGATACATATCTGATTTAGGACCACATATGAAAGTGGCCTGGGCTGTTCTGACTGTCATGAAAATATCAGATACAGGTCACATATGGGCAAAAAAATCGGATTTGGGTCCCTTTAGCCTGCAGTCTGAATGTAGCCTATGAGATGACATGATTCCCTTTTAAAGTAGCAATAGATAAAAGGTGTAAATAACTCACTGTGTATTAGTCTTGTTTTATAGAACATTTTAGGTGTGTTTGTGCACACTAGCTTGGTTTCAGAGCCGCTGCAAGGAAACAAGGTTGAAAACTTCTCATCTGTCTGTGTGTTGATGAAGTGATTTAGCCACAGGAAACAACAAAACTTTTTTACTTTTTGTTTGTTTGTTTGTTTTTATGCAAAACATAAAAGAAGAATAGGAAAAAACTGAAGATCTGTTTCCACAACCTAATTCCTCCTCAGTTGAGTTTAGCTCATTTTGTGTGCGGATGCTTTCTCTGCAGTGGACGTCAATTTTCTGTTTGAGGATAATCATATGCAACAGTGCCTGTTCCCCTAGGATCTGAAGTGTTGCGTAGCGACGACGACTGCAATCACAGTGTGTTTTCAGCAGATGAGCCTCTTGCTCTCAAAACAAGATAATGTGTTGCATGTTTATGCACGGTTCAGGTGTGTGTGTGTTTTTTTTTTTTTTTTTTTTAGATGAAATCCCTGCTCACTCCGGGTTGACTTGTGTTTACTGTCCGTCAACTGGCACAGACTCAATCTTAAAAATAAATTACCATAGAAAAATAAGAAGCGAGGGGTCCAAGGTGCCAAAAATTGGCACGAAATTAGGAAAAACCCAGAAACTTTTACTTTAAGAACCATTTGTAACTTGAAGAAAATGTCAGATCCACTGCCTGACTCTGTATGTTTCCCTGGTAACTAAGCTGCACCAGGCACCATCAGACAAAAAAAACAATCTCAGGGTCAGCAACCTTACAACCCAACAATAGACATTTAACCTACTTCAGCTCTCTGAGGGCAGATTTATGGATTTCTGAAAGCAGCTTGTCTGCGTGATATATTTCTGTGAATAAACACTGCAGAAGATTACATTTCAGAGCATAAAACAACACCCTGTTAAAAAGGCAGGAATGTGTCCCTGCTGAGGTACGGAGGGTCCGACAGATCAGGAAGAGGATGCTAAAATATGTATGGTGTGGCCTTTTGGTCCAGTACGTATGGAATGGCCTTTAATAATAGATGGGCTACAGATCCTATGGATGTATCTGTTTATGTGAGCTTTCTTTTAAGAGATGAACCAGGATTTGATACTGTGAAAGAAAAAACCGGCTGCACTCTTAACAATTACATCCCCTTTAATGTAATGTCTGGGGGGAGGGTCGGGGCAGAGGAAAGGGGAAAATAGCTTCTAATGGCTGACTGCAATCATATAAGTCATCATCAATCTTGCTATAGATCCACCTGACAGAATTTTTCCACAATACCAGAAATTTGCATGCCATTACAGAGCAGAGGCTAAACTAACATTACAGCTAAACTCACATAGATGATAACCTACAAGGAATTGAATCTTCCCCTATTCATGAAGACTTGTGATGAAAGACGCCAGCGGCGGGTCATCTCTGGGAATCTTGTTGTCACTGTCATTGGATTTCAGAGGTTGCTGAGCCGACAAAGTGTAACAATTCAACCGTGACGGTGGACTCAGGAGGAAGATGTGAATCAAGAAATGGATGGTAGTGATGTGATGTTTTTCTTTTTTTAAACCTCATGAAGCTTTCACAAGGTACACACTGTGCTTCTCTTTTTGGTTTTTATGAGGGATGAGTTCGACATCACAGCAGGTTGAGCTAAAACTTAAATGTCAACACAGTGATGAGTTTTACATGCACTCAGGTTATTATTGTGGTATTGCCATAAAAGTAAACAAAGTCTATGTGAAGAAATACCAGCTGTGACATTATGCTAAAGTTGGCTGGTCAGCATGCTACTTGTCAGTCTCTAGTGACTCATTGTTGCATCTTACTTGCGGTCAGTCCAGCAAGAAAGGAAGATTAGCTGTGTTGGTGTCTAGTATAGAATTATCCACAAACCAACCAATACTATCTGCTGGGTGACCCTCCACAGCAGGGGTCTCTCAGCAAAGATAGTCATGTAACATGTCATGTTACAGACTGCAGGGTCACAAAGGAACCAAGAGTAACCTGTAAAAAGCTAAAGGCCTCTCTCTCGACTAATCTAATTCTGGATGAATCCACCAACGGAAGTACACTGAACAACCGTGGTGTGCATCCAAAAACAACACTGCTGCTTATCTGCAGTTTGATAAAGATCAAACCAGAGGGCTGCTGGGAAAATATTTTATAATTTGATGAGACCAGAATAGAATTATTTGGCCTAAAAAAGTAGCCTGTTAGAATGATGTTAGAAGAAAGAATGACACTGCATTTCAGTATATGAACCTATTGCATCTGTTAAACATGGTGGTGGTAGTATCATCACAGAGATCACAGAATACACACAGATATATTCAGCTGTGTTGTACATGAATATCTCCCTCATCCCTCATTGAGTGAGATCTCTTTACTAAGTGACTGAGAACCTGTACATTTTCTCAACTTCAAGATGCTTCCTCTTCAAAATTGTCGGTCAATTGCTCCTCCAGGAACTGAATCCATTAATAGATATGCATAATACAGGAGGCACTTCAAACCCTGCCAGACACAGCAGTTTTTTTTAAACTTTAAGTCGTCATATCTAATCCCCAGGACCGTCAACTGGTAGTCGTATGTATTCAGGGAGCTGAACATCCGTCTATGATACATACAATACATATTTAGATCACAGTCCTCAGCATGAAGAAGACAGAATGACCTCCTAGTGTTATAAGAACCTGTAGAGATCATTTCTAGCTATTTATCACACTGATGTTTAGGTTAACACTGAATCTACATATCCTACTTCCATTTTCACTTGCTCATCATGAACTTGCTAGTGTAATGCTGTACTTTCAGGTCTGCTGACATGAGCAGAAGACGGAAGAAGATGAGTGCAGAGGAACTTTAGTGGCATGGCGAGTGCTGCAGAGGGACAGCTGGTGAAGTCGTCTGCTGCCGCCAGTTTCTTTGGATGGCAAACTTGTAATATTACAGGAAAGCACTGCTCTACACATAGACAGTATAAACTTCATGATCCACAAAAGAAACAGGTAGAACTAAAGCAGACTTAGCATCCTAGCTCACTCACTGCCACAGTTAGATATCCACTTAGTGCTATGGACCATTGGGAAGGTTTCATTAGCTATACATACAACATCATGGGTACCAAACTGTGGGGAACAATATCTGTATAGAAATACTGTACACATATTATTTGAATAAAAAAAGCATGTGTGTGTGATTGTGTGTGAGTCTTTTAAAGGCAGGACACCTTGGGTGGAGGATTCAGAGAACAAAGTTGGACAGCCTTTTGAACATGCTTTTAAATATTTCAGATAGCACTGATCAGATTAGCAATGAGAGCCAATATGGGTCATATAGATCCCAGGTTGTAACCTCACACCAAATCAAAGTAACATGAGACAGACTTTGAACTTCACACAGAGCCATCCGTATGACCTTGGGATCGCAGCTGAAATACGCCATGGTTATTGAACATGCAACAGAGATAGCACAGAGAGTGGCTGTTTGGAGTCTAATCAATAGCAGGTCTGCCTGCCATCTTCGCCGTGGAGAACGACATTTTGTTTTTCCAGGATAAAGAAGGCAGAAGAAGTCAGCAACATTTTGGCAAATTTCAGAGGGGGCTGGAAATCAAAGGTGTGTGTTTTCTCTGCAGAAATGGGATCATACACCAGTTGTTTTTTTTTATTTAATCCATGTATGAAAGACAAGATCTGAGCTCCTCAAATCTATTTCTCTCATGAGTACAAAGTGAACTAATGGTGCAATTTAACATACTATTGCACCATGAGCAACATTTGGATTTTTGCAAGGTTTTCTTTTTTGGTGCACTTGGGTTAAAGTTTGTTTTTTATATATAAGGGAATGTCTTTGCATCAGCAGTGCAAAGCCGTGCATGCATTCGCAGCATGATTGCATCAGAGCAGCACAACAGGGCCGTCCCATTTCAGATGTGCATCCTTTGCTGGGAGTGAAGGGTGCATCAGGGTGGATCCCTTGTGGCCCATCATATCCCAGGATTCACTGCGCACTGGTGAAGGCTGGCTTCTTTGGACAACAGACTTAATAAAACTTAATAAAGTAAACATCAACTGATTAAGAAGGAAGGAAGATTCCCAAAGGCTACTGTCCTTGACAAGCAGCGACCATGAGCTCCTCCCCTGCCTCAAAGCACTCATCAGTCTCACAGGAGCTTCACGCAGCAGTTTCAGCTGCAGTTCAGTTGCAAGCCCGCACCAAGGCCCAATCGTGCGCAAAGCAGCCGCAGGTCCCGTCAAGGCTTACAAAGCGGGATGTAAATATTATATTTCAATGGCAAAATTAAAAAGAAAAACCTGGGCATCAGTACCCTTAGCTTAGCTATATGTTGTCCTACAGGTGAGACATATGGGAGAGAACAGCAGGTGAAGCAGCAGTGATAAGAGGAGCAGACGTTCATATTGAGACCCTGATGAGGTCTGGAGTACATGTCCTTTTCAGTACAAGTGTTTGAGGAGACTGAGTTCATCGAACCTTTTATTAATACTAAATGAATGGTTATGAATAATACAAAAAAATGTGCACTGTACCAAGAAAATTTGACAGAGAGAAAAAAGTCACACTATAGTTGTACTTGGTATCTGAGGGCAGAGTCAATGATGGATAATGAGTTGCTAATGAAAACCGTGACTGCAAAACAACAAATAAGATGTGGCATAATCAACCAGTGATGGGATAATTACTTGGTCATAATGAATAGTTCCTTGACCTAATTAACTGTCCTAGGGAAGACTTCACACACTAAGCAGAACATCTCCACAGCAGTGAGTTGTATCAGAGCTGTGATAGTCGCGTTGTGTAGCATCCCTATCTCACCATCATATCAAAAGTGTGTCTACCCTGGAGGAAACCGGGACTAATTCCATTAGACACCCAAAGGATGTGTACCAACTTCCACTCCTGACCACAGACTGTATATAAACCTTCACCCAAAGGTTTCTTAAGAGCTATTTTGTGTCTGTGTGGGAGGCTTTGACCATCACCATGTTAGCAGTCTGCCTAAACGTCCAATTAACCCAAATACAGGCAAAGAGGTTAATTTACTGAGCTCCTCATACTCATAATTAAAGGCAGTGATGGGATTGATCAAAAGCGACTTCTAACAGGAGGGCTGTCACACAAAGTCACAGAATATTCATTTGTTGGCCAATAATTTAATCCATCAATCCATCCATCATCTAGTGCTTATTAGCCAGATGCCAGATCACAAGTTCAGCCGGGAGACTCTGACCTCCCTCTTACCAACCACCTTATCCATCAGGATACCAAGGTGTTCCCAGACCAGCCGAGGGATATAACCCCTTGGAATGCTGCACCAGGGAGGCACCCAAAAGGCATCCTAACCAGCTCTTCTCAAAATGTTGGAGCAGCAACTCTGAGCCTATATCTTAGGGAGAGACCAGCGAAGGAAACTGATTTCCAACGCTTGTATTCACAATCCTTTTTTCCCCCCCACCACTACCCACAGCTTGTGACAGTAGGGGAGGGTTGAAAGACAGTTCAACTGGTAAATTGCAAGCCTTGCCTCAGCTCTCTCTTGACCTCAACAGATCTGAGCAGAGCTTGCATTTCTATCTACCCGGCAATCTCACGCTCCATTCTTCCCCTATTTGTTAACAAGACCCTGAGATACTTCAACTTTCCAAACTGAGAGATGGAGGTCTCGGCTCGGTGAAGCCAACAGGAAAAAAGCTGTTATGTGATCCTGAAGTCACCAAACTGCACCACATCTGCCCCTTGGCGCACTTAGAAATTCTGTCCATTATGAAGAGAATCTGTGACAAAGGGCAGCCTTGATGGAGTCCAACCTTCTAGATACGACTAAACCAACTGGAAATAACAACTCACTCCATTATACAACATTACAATCAGGTTAGAAAATGTTAGCATATAAAAAAGCTTAAAACATTTTCTTTTTGTACAATTTTACATTTCAGTAAACAAGACAGTTTTAATCTTTTATGCAGATGACAGTTATGTCTGAGGAAACTTCTTAAGGCAGAGCGGCGACGTGTCATCACTGACTCTCTGCCACTGCAACTCCCTGCTGAGGTTGCGAGAGCCGCTCAGGAGACAAAAGATCAAGACAGCCTCGACAGCTTCAGAGGCGAAACTGCAGCCATTTACCAGCGGATTTGAATGGAATGAAAAAGTTTTAACAAAATGAAAAGGTTTTAATCAGCTGGGCTGAGCAGTGAATCACTCTTAATCAATACAGCACCAACTCATTTCATATTCATTACTGTGTTGATTAAAAGTTTCTCACGGTATCAGGAGTGTAGTTTTTATCAGGCCAACGTTCGGCTGACCTTTTTCCAGTTTCCTGACATTCATTCTAATTATTATGAGACTGTTGATATATCGATTTTCTTCTTAATTAGAATTATTATAACCCCATAAAGGCACAGCTCCCCATTATTTTTAGCTGATTGACTAGAATAAATCAATGAGTCTCTGTGATAGCGCTCGTGGTTGTCAGGGGCAACTGGCTGGATCATGATACGTCAAGAATGAAACACTTGCATCATCTTGAAACCGGAGTTAAAATCTGTCACATTATTCTTTTTGGAAAATAGCGAGAGTTTTAAGAGTCTGTGAGAATATTTCAGTGTGTCAAACAAAAAGGTTCAGAAGAGGATTAAGCTTCCCTCTCCTCTTCTGACCGCCCTCCTCTCTGCATTAAGACGACTAAGTGACATGGTAAGCATGTCAAATTGATGGGCTATTTATAGCAGGGAGGGGGAAAAGGAAAGCGCAGGGGAAGGGACATTTTTTAAAAGCCTTGCCTGGAGGTAAAGCTTTCACAGGACAGATAAAGTGACAGTTTTCCTCCTACAGTAGAGATTTAAGAAACCCCTTTTTTATTATTTAATTCATTTTCTGAGCTTTGTTGGAACTTGGACTTTAAAAGTCCAACAGCAAAAGCCTTCTGTTCTGCAATTTATTTATTGTACAAGGGGACCAGGGAAGACAACGAGGCACAGGTGACACACATGAGGGCAGGGCAGGTAATCATACAAGGAGGGAAAACACAGGAAGCAAAACTCAAGACAATACACAGGGAGGACAGGACTACCAAAGTAAAACAGGAAACACAAGACAAGACTAGACAACTAAACACAAACCCAGGGAAACAAAACACCAGAACTACAGGAAAATAACAATAACTAAACACAGATCAAACTAAAAACCCAAAACAAGGAAAACAAAACCATAAATAAACACAAGGTCGTGACAACAAATAACACAAGGCCACTTTTAGCTGGGTGTTGCCATCTGACCATGGGACTGATATACTTACAAGTCCCATGTTAGGAGTATAGACAGTATATAAAGATGGACAACATGACAGCCCCCAAAAAGTAAGGCCATAACATCTGGATCACTCTATCCTGCTGCGTGGTTGTGGTGCAGGTCAAAAATAACTCTGTCTAGCAGACCCAAGTAACTATCTACGAGGGAGAGGCAGGGTACACACTTGACAGGTCACCAGTCCATCGCAGGGCAACATACACAGACAAACAACCATTCACACTCACAGGCAATTTAGGGTCATCAATTGACCTAACAAACACGTCTTTAGAATGTTGTAGGAAGACGAAGTACCCGGACAAAACCCACACAGGCACAGGGAGAACACTGGCCCCAGCCAGATTAAAACCAGGAACCTTCTTTCCACTTCTAACCACTGCACACACGTGCTGCCCTTTTTGAGTATTGTTGGCCAAGCACTTCTGTGCAGACACTTTTGCAAAGTTTTAAAAATAGGGCTACGCTTAGCTTAGGTGAGGGTTTGGGTTAAAGGCTTTCATAACATTAAACAACATTTTATGATGCCACCGTTTTCAGCTTCAGTGGTAAACAGATACAAAGTAGTCGACATCAAAACTGTCTCCTAATTAAGGGGCAGCATAGGTCTTCATTGACTGTGGTACTGGCTCTTAAAGGTCGTACAAACATTTGGGATCTCTATTCGGTGGAAGACTTCCTGTCTATATGATGTGCTGCCTTGTTGCCTAGCAACTTGCAGTTGACACATAAACTCAAGGGTTTAGTCTTCCTCCTGATGCATCCATCATTACAAGGAAATGGAAGGATTTGCTTGTCAGACGCAAGAGCAGGAACCTTTAAAATGGGACAGCCTTGTTGTGCTGTGGTGACGCAATGGGCCTGCAAATGCGAAGGTCGCAGTGCCTCAATTGGGACACAGCTCATATTATATTTCCCAGGTGATGATGAGCTGATGAAAAGTCCTGTCAGAGTAGTTTTACCTAATGAGACATAGCCAAGGATGTATTCACTTCCGCCCGACAGTGGAAGAGAATGATGAATGCTGCTCAGTGCTACAACATATATACACTACCAACTACCTTTCTAGGATAACGGTTTTTGCGCCCTTTTGTGGTCATGTGAATAATTAGGGTGGTACTTGTCACTTTGCCAGCCAAAACAAAATGGCAGAAAATCCTGATGCAGAGGGGAGACATCTGCATTTTAGACAGTGATTAAAAACTATCAAGAAAAATGTCAATTTCCTTTTGACAGGTACACAATACAGATATATACATATAAAAAAATAAAATATGGAAAAAATATATTTATTTTTTAAATAAAAAATATATGGTAAATATGGATGTGAACATGTCCACGTCCGATGTTTAAGAGGAAGCAGAAAAACATTTTTGGAAAATATGACAAACAAGAGGAGCTAGAGAAATGATTTCCCCTCCCTAGGGCTCATTTTCATGATTCATAAATATTTATTCAGAACTCAATCAATAACACAATTACTGCCGACAGAATTTTCAGAAAGTTTAAATTTCAACGGATAACCACTCTCTCTTTGCACCCCCTCTCATTTTGTCTTCACGGAACCCCCACTGTTTGTGTTTACAGAGCAGCATTCAGGCTTTAGTGAGCTGGCAGAGCCCCAGAGTCAAAACTGTTGGTGTCTGTGGACGCTGCCGTCCCACAGATCTCTAAGGCTGATCAGTGGGCAAACATGCAGTCAGATTGCTTCTGAACGTGGCAATTGATGTCGTTTTAATATCTGCATTTCAAATGCTTCTTTATCACCCTGCCAGCAGTATGTGGAACATCCCCTCACCAGGACAGCTGACAGCCAGCGCTGTAATTTCCCCTCCAACTCCACTTTAAATGTGCCTGCCTGTCAGAAAGCCAGGCTTTTTTTTTTAAATATAGCTATTAAATAAAAAGTGCTTTGATCACATGTCAAAGTGAACTAGTTTATATACAGTTTAATTATAGGGGATACCACATTTACAAAAACTTATGAAAGGGTGCTGATAACAGCCCAACAAAAAACAATCTGTGTGGTTAGAAGCTGTGCAGTAACTGTAGGTGACTGTGGTGAATACAAGCCGCATGTAGCAGGCCATGAGGAAACATAAAGGAATGAAGGGAAAAAGGCAGATTCACTTTTTTTAGAGCTGTTTACAAACTGGAATGTAAAAAAAAAAAGAGCAAAATTCAACTGTGGACAGATCATCCTCCTGATATGTGAATCCTTTTGACCTGGTGAGACTGCTTTTAGTTTAAGCAGAAAACCAACGAACCAATATTTACAAAGGGACATTACAGAGTGATAACATTTATACTGTCAAAATATTAAGTTAAAAAGGTTGAAAAGTTAATTTGGAGACACAAAAGTTGTAATAAAAAAATTGATTTTAAAAAGTCAGAATGCTAAAAAATTGTACATTTTACAAGGAAAATCGTACCTTTAATTATTAAAAGTCATAGTTCTGAGGAACAAACAGAATTTTAATCAAAAGTTCAGAATTTTTGAAGAAAATCTGAATTTTACATAAAAAAATAAGAATCCCTAGGAAAAAAAAATATTAGATTTATAGAGGTTATATATAGAGAGAGATTTAGTTAGTAGGAGTGTGAAACTTAAGAGTGACAATCTTATGTCATGTGGACCGGTTGTTCGTGAAACTTGAAAAGTGGGATTGTTAATGCTGTCAAGAAATAAAACCCACCTTAACTGTTTTTATGCTGTGTCTGGTCACAACTTCTTGAGCTGGCCACACATAGTTTTAAACAATTGTGAGGAAAAAGTCTAAATTTTACAATAAAGTCCAAATTTATTCATTGAAAAATGTATTAAATATCAGTATTTTGAGAAAAAGACAGAATTTCACATAAAGTCAGCAAGAAAAAAGTTGGAGTTCTGGGAAAAGTCAGAATTCAGAGGAAAACTGTCAGATTTGTGAGGAGAAAAAATAGAATGTTATTACTACTGTACATAGACGAGAGAGGCAGGTGTCACCATTAAAACAGCAGTCTCTGAATCAGATCATTTAAACGCATATCAGTAGAACATGATATGTGGTTTAACACAGGGACTGTATGTAAAACAATCAACTTGCATGTGGTCTGAACTCTGTCTCGCCTGAGATGTATTATTTACAGCTAATTGATCACCTCAGGCAGCAGAGGCAGAGAGTTCCCTGCAGAGGCAGTTTGACACCACAGTGGCTAAATTATCTATTGACTCTCTGTTCAGGCTTAGCTCATTAAAGAAGTACAGATTAGTGTGAGTAGTTCAATATTCAAACATTTTTCAAACCTTCTGTTTTTGAGCTGTCTGTGGATTATCTGTAGAGGCCCTGTGACACAGAGGACACTAAACAGCTACTACCGAACACAAAAACATGATCAGATAATACAACCAGTGAGGTAGAAGTGCTTCACACAAACAGTGTCAACACTGGGCTAAAAATCTCTCACAATGTTAAGGTCTTCGGCCCTTGGCTGTATTTGTAAGGCATCAAAGTGTAAGGCCAAGATGAACCTTGGAGCCTCTGGATCAAAGACACTTGGAGGAATCTTAGACAGAAAACCTCCAAACATATCGTTATTTCTGGTAGGTACAGACCCTCCTTGAGTGGCTTTCAGTTCGGTTGGTCCTGCAGTGCTAGCTTCACCGGATGTGAGCTGGACGATAAGTATTAAATAAGACTCCCCTGAGTTTTCTCTTGTCTTGTTGTCTTGTGTAACATTGTTTTCTCACTCTCCTGTCTTTGTACTCTACTACTGTCTGGGATGTGGATGGAGGAACACCCAGCTGTGAGTATGTTATAACAATTTTAAGTAAATCTGGACAGTGTCCATCAAGAAGCATCACTGGAAGGTGCATCTGCATCCAATTCAATATATACACTAATTTCAACATGACCCCATGACTCCCCAAAAACAGGGAGCTGCACATCTGGTTCTGACATATGTGACAGAGTTCTTCAAGAGCTTTCAAGAGCACTTGGGACCATGTTAGAGGGTGCCAAAGTTTACTTTGACCTGTTGACCTCGGAAATCTAAATGGCCATAACTCTGCATTACAATTGGTCAGCAACATGGCTCTAAGTAGTCTTTAAAGCCCTTGAAGAACTTCGTCACATATGTTAGAAACGGATTTGCAGCTCCCTGTTTTCAGGTCAATCCCCTGATTTGACCTGAAACTGACAAAACCCATGAAAATGCAGAATCTGGCCTCTGAGGTTTAGGGGCTACTTGCTGTTATATGTTGTCAATAGAAGATCCAGGAACCTGCTACCAATGTATACTGAACAGAGTTCTATTACATATATGAGTGCCAACTAGATGGCACTGACCTGGACCTAACCACCTATCTATCTCACGATGGCCTCAGGAAAGGCAGGTGTGCCAACAGCTACACAGTTCACACATGATAGTTGTTGAACAGCCAGACCAGACCAGCTTGTGGCCAGACCACAATAAGTGTCAGTAAAACATAAACTCTGATGTAAAAGAGGGTTACATGGCATTAGTAAGGAAAGCATGTCATTGTGACCATTTGCATGTAACCTAGGTTATAACTTACTTATATAAGTCACTCCTAAAAAGGCCCATGCAGCCAGTAGCTCCTCAAAAAGAACTGATTAGTCTGAACTGCTGCAGCACACACAGTAGCTTGAGGCCTAACCTGGCTTTTAACATGCTTAGATGAAAAAACTATAATCACATTACGCTTTCTTTGTGTAACTGTTGTATTTTATTAGATCATCTGAAGTATTTTGACGTGGCTGTAGATCTAAGTTGCAGAGTAGATGCCTTGGACTGAAATCAGGCTGGCTGCAGAGACGGAGGCCTCGTCTTTAAACTGGGAAAAGATTATAACAAACATGGTGGGGTGTAAGTGATTAGCCATTAGTGGTGGGACGGTTCAGGAAAAAAATCAGAACCGTTCGGCACATGTGTTTCGGTTCAGGGCGCGTGTTCTGTTCGGTTCTGGACATGCGCATCAAGTAATGCAGGGAGGCATTTTTACCACAGCATAGAGACGAGTGTTGCCAACTTGGTGTCTCTCTCGCTACATTTGGCGGCTTTCCAAACATTTTTTTTAAATCTAAAGCAACTAGTGACTCAGGTGACATTTGGTGACTGACGTGAAATCATTCTGCAGTCAGGCCACTGTCCTTGACAAGCAGCGGCCGTGAGCTCCTCCCCCGCCTCAAAACACTCACAGCCGGTCAGTCTCTCTGTAGCTTCACGCAGCAGGTTCAGCTGCAGGTGGAGCAGAGAGACCCACACCACTCTGCGTCCAACCGTGTGCAAAGCTGCCGCTGGTCCCGTCAATGCTTACAGAGCGGGACGTAAATAGCATATTTCAATGGCAAAAATAAAATAAAAACACGGACATCAGCACCGCTAGCTTAGCCTAGCGTAGTCATAGAGTTCAGGCTATCCAACTAGCATGTCGTTCTCTGTCCGACGGTGGGAGTATGTGCGCACATGTGTCTCTGCGTGTGTTTATCTGCCCATGTGTCTGTGTGTGTGCACGCATTGTGCCTCTGTGAGCAGACAGCAGCGCAGAGACAGAAATGACATGCTGCCGTGCAAATAAGATAAATAACATGAGCTGTTTAGTTTGTTTAATAAAGGAACAAGGTGTAGACCTGTTTTATAGGAAAGGTTCTTAAATGGCTTCTGTTAGGATCTTGTGCTATATAGAAATGAAATAAGAAATGAAATTGACTTGACCTGATATAATGATGGAAACACTGAACTGATTCTTAAATATGTTGAATGTTGGATAATTAGGCTGTGTATTTTATGCTCATCTGGTATTTCCAGAGTGTTAAAAATAGAAAAAACCTCAACAATGTAAACCGAACCGAACCGAAAACCGTGACCTCAGAACCGTGATAAGAACCGAATATGGATTTAGTGAACCGTTCCACCCCTGTTAGCCATACACATTATAGTCATTTCAACACCTGTGAACATAGTGAAAATGTGAACATGGGCAGTGAACACTTTGTCTTCAAAGTTCATGTGTTAAAGCAGAAATGTGCTCCTAGTGTGCAGCTATTTGCATTTTATTGACAACTCACTGACAATAACTTTGTCGTAAAGTTGAACAGATGTTGGTGGTGGAGATACCAATCTGCTGTCTTGATGTGACATTTAACGTTAGCATGTAGCATATAGCCTAGCAAATAGTTGGCAAGTAGCCGCCAAATGAATGCCAGCTTGATGAGGTGACACGTGATGTCTGTTGCCGTAGAAACCATAGAGTTTATACCCTAGTCTTCTTCCAAACTTTGCAGATATAAATACCATTGTATTATAATATCATCTAAATACTATACATCATAATATTAATATGTTTACCGTCGTGATTACTACCAATATGAAGTGCAATTTAAATATTAATACACAACTACTTAGAAAACAAGAACAAACATGCACCAGGCAAAAGATTGACACAGATAAATATGTAGAAGATTTTGGAGATGAAGTATACATTAAACAGGGAAACCATGAAAAAAAATAAATGTTTATTTAGGTGAAATCGCTTAGTAAAATGCATGTGTTGTCGCGGGCAATTTACGTAACCACGAGCGGGCCACAAGTTGCATTACCATGGCAACGTGACGACGCTTCCGTCCAGAGCAACTGCTAACCGTCTTATAACCACATGCTCACTTCAACAAATTTCTCCACGGTACTTCTACATGCCCCATTTCCCGTCATTTCATAAGGAAATGCTGTCGCACACAATTAAAGCACTGTTGCATTAGAAAAAACTTTTATCGATCAAATAAATGCGTATATAGACATAGATGGTCGTGTTCATTTCATTTCATTCATTTCTATTGGTGCTCATGTCCGTGGTGTCCACACATATTAAAAAACCATGGCGTCCCTACGAAAATGCCCCGCATTGACTTTCTATGGAGACAGTTTTCCGTGGTGCCTGCACGTAATTTCATTATTTTTCATGTCAGTGCCACGTAATTCAGTGTTAACAATCCGTGTGTATGTCACGTATTTCTATGAGATCAGGTTGTTAAAGAACTTGTATTAATGGTGAGAGCTCTCACTCTTTGAGTATTCACGCTACTGCATACACACGCAAACACGCAGCGATCGGGAGAGAGTGAGACATCTGTGTTATTAAAGATCTTGAAAGGCTGCTGGCTTCTGGCTCTGATGCCGCAAAACTGAACCACTTCCAAACTGCCTTTTTTAGGGGTGAGCTCTTCTCTGCTGGCTGCCATGTTGTTGGATACAGGTGGAAGAGGCTGAGCCTAATTTGAACTACGGGAGCACAGCAGGGTGTGTCTGCAGTGGAAGTTAAAATCAATTTTCCTCAAAACAGGTCTAAAGAGCAAATTCAAATGAATCCATAAAATTGAGTTATCACCCAGCCCTAGATTATAATAAGAATATATTAATGCAGTATGAACAATAATGTTTTAACGTAGACACATAGATCATACTGGCATTAACACATGCATCGAACCATTAATTCAAGGCTAAGGCAAAATATCGACATATATATCGTGCATCTTGAGATATAAAAATATCGGGATATTAGTAAAAGGCCATATCACCCAGCCCTAGTTGCCAGGTTCAGTCAGTTCACCCAATTACATTTTACTTAGAAATATCTAGTAACTAAACCAATTAAGTTGTGTAGTGAATATTACTTGGATTGAAGTATTACATTTACATACACAACTGAGTACAATTACAAACAATCACCAAGTAAATCACTACATCAAAAACTGCTATTTTAAAGTAAAAGCAATAAATTCTTATTTCTTTGTAGAATTAAATATATAATAGAAGTAATTACAGTGCCAAAAAAAACTTTTTTCAGCAGGCACAAGCACATGACAAAAAAAGAAAAAAAATAGATAACGTGTCTCTGCCTTGGCCAAATGTACAAAAGTGAGGCAAAAACATATCACTTACGGCTACTGCCATGCCAGAGAAACCAGTACAGATCAAAAGGTTAAACCGCATGGTAGCTTTCACCCACTTACACATCAAGCACATTGCACATTGCTCCATTAACTTCCCAACTCTACAAGTCCAGACGCCTTGCTTCAATCTTCTCTACGTAACTTCCCATGTAGCTTCTACATTACTTACTCCTTTTTTAGTTCATTACAGTTGTTTTTCCTTTACTTTTGAGGGGGTGTTATGTCATACATCTATATATACAGTCACATACAGTGCATGCTCACCCCCTCCCTGGTAAGCACACACACACACGTTGCCAAGTTTCTTAAGGGAGACAGGCCACTCCTTTAGCATCTGTTTCATTAGGTTAGGCTATATCGATGGCCAAAGCAAAAACCGTTTCTAGTCCCGTCCCCACCTTGATTAACCATGTTTTGCAGGGAAACCCTGGTCTAAGGTCCACAGCAAATATTTATTAAGTAACTCAATGTAGCCATTATCCTCAAACTGCTAATACTAATGCCCCTCAGGTTTGCATGTACACCAATACACCATTTTGTAGACCATTTGACATCTCTGAATTTAAAGTGTTTATAATAGCTGGAGGACAATGAGTACACAAACAAAGCAAAGGCTCTGCTGATTCAGTGATTCCCTTCAATCAACATTTGATTGAGAGATTCACCTCATTGATCTGATGGTTCCCTGAGGAGGTTTTATTTGTGCTGATGCTGTCGGATGTTATTGGACATGCTGCTCACTCTCAAATAAAACACCGCTGCTGTATAACACTGTTTTGTATTAAAAGCTGGTTAGAGATGGAGCTATGCTGATTACAGCGTGCACTCTATGACATGCTTGATAAAAACTGATATCAAATAAAACATATTTATGAAAGCACACACAGGCACATACAAGCTGCTCTTGTGTTTTACTGCCCTTGGTAGTCACATTATTAGACACAGATTGCTCCTCAGCAAAATTCCATCATTTTACTGCCTGTATCCGTGTTAATAAGCTTTGGAGAGACAGAAGAAAACACCTTTATACTGAAAAGTTTTGCTAAAAATGAACTCACATTTATGAGAAAAATCCTACAAGTTTATGAAAAAAGATTGTCCAGATTTTCTGTTTTGTATTAAAAGTGATTTGAGTAATTATTTTATGACACAAAAAAGTAAACAGATCTATCACCTCCATATCTGAGTGTGTAAACTGAGCTGTATGATGTAAGCAGAGACATTCCAATATGAATCTGCTGGCTGCAATAACCCAGAAATACAAATAAGCCATGAGTATACATAACAAATGATACACAGCTTGAGAGGTACGACAGAACTATAAATATATACAAACCCTTCCAAGATTTGCAAGCTATATAAATAAATAAAAGCTATGGAGTATCCAATAGTGTATCATTTAGGAATCATTGCATGTTTTAATACACTGTACTTAAAATAAAATATGACTGCTGGTACATAAAATGCTAGTCAGGTGTTAAAGCCGCTTCCCCCGGGGAAAGACGAACCTTTCATTTGACCTGGATTAAATATTAATGGCCCTGCGATAATAGAGGACAGAAGTGTCCAGAATAGGAGGGGGGTCAGCCATTTGTAAATGTATTCCCCAGTTTTTCTCTTCTGTGCCGTCAGAGCATACAGGCAGCTCTCACATGGCGCAGCAGCACTAAAACGTAACCTTCAAATCTAATTAAAACTCAAGACGTGATGAAAAACACACACACACACTCCCCAATGACAGAACAAGCAAACAAGTGAACCAGACACGGACATATTCACTCTCCTATATGCTACTAGTCATGGAGGTCAGAATCAGAATCAGAATTACTTCATTTATCCCCAAGGGGAAATTCTTTTTTGTTACAGACAAATAGAAATCAAAGATAAAATTGAAATATTGAATTGAAATATAATAAATATCTAAATACCTAGACAGCATTTAAATCCCTGAGTTGTATCTAAAGAAGAACATATTTACTACTGTATAAACCTTTACATAGTAAAGAGCATGACATGAATGTACCAGTATGAATGTACAGTGTCTGAGTGACTGAGAGTCCAGGTCCTCTCCCACAACATGGCCGCCTTCCTGATGAGTCTGTTGAGTCTGTTGATGGTCCTCACCCTCAGACTGCTGCCCCAGCAGACACCAGCATACATGATGGCACTGGCCACCACAGACTCAGAGAACATCCTCATCATCGTCCTGCAGATGTTGAAGGACCTCAGCTGCCTCAGGAAGTAGCTCTGGTCCTTCCTGTAAACAGTGTCCACGTTTTCTCTCCAGTCCAGTTTGTGGTCCAAGTACATTCCCAGGTATTTGTACTCCACACTGACCCCTTTGATGCAGGTAGGGGTCACTGGAGCCTTTGTCCTCCTCAGATCCACCACTAGTACCTTTGTCTTGTCACATTGAGCAGTAGGTGGTTGCTCTCGCTCCAGGTGACAAAGTTATCCACCATGGACCTGTACTCCCTCTCATCACCACCAGAGACACATCCAACCACTGCAGAGTCATCAGAGAGTTTCTGGAGGTGGCAGGTCTCTGTGCAGTAGTTGAAGTCTTTGGTGTAGAGATTGAAGAGGAAGGAAGAGAGGACGGTCCCCTGTGGAGCCCCTGTGTTGCTGGTCAAAGATACAAGTGAGATAGTGAATAACAAAAAGGACCTGTCTGCATACATGAAAAAGCCAAATAGGGATTTAAGGGTTTAAATGTTGCATGTAACAGGCTTTTAATTGGAATGTTTTTGCTGCTGGCTGCTGTGATCACAACAAGTGTGGAAAAAGCCTTGATAAGAGCTGGTAAAGAATGGTGTGGGATCACACTGACATCTGGTGGAGGACAGCTGAGACTGCAGGCTATTTAAGAGAAATGTGCCTATATAAGTGATGCGATTAATGCTCATAGTAAATGTTTTTTTTTTAAATCACTGATTCAAAAATGTAAATTAACACAGACAGAAAAGTGAAAGAGTAGTGATAGTTAAAAAAACAGCCACTTATTAATATGGTTTTATGTTTCTTCCAACCATATTTGGGGACTTGCTTGGGGGTTCAGGCTCTGGGTTTCTGTAAAGCACCCAAACCCTAACCTCTATGCCACTTCAGTAATACTGCAGATGACAAGCAGGCAATAAAACTAGAGTGACGATGTGTCACTGTTCTAGTAGACTGTGATCACTAAAAAAACTCCACCAGATTAAGCTAAAAATCCAAGCATAATCTGCTCCTGACCAAGTTTAGTTCCCAACATAGGTTACCATGGTGAAGTAGCCAGGTTTTAAAGAGTCTCGCTTTGTGTTACACACCCCTTAGTCACTCTTCCAAAATTTCTTTTAGGAGCTCTTTCAAGGTCTAAGATGTGTTAATTTTTAGTCTCAATTTAAAAAAAAATATTTGAAACCCCAAGAATTTTTCATCACATAGTGAAGATTGAAGCAAGGCATCTAAACTTGTAGAGTTTTCTAGAAGACGTTTCGCTGCTCATCCAAGCAGCTTCATCAGTTCTAACTGTTTGGTGGGGAAACATGGTTTATATGTGGTTACAGACCTCAGTGGGTGGGTCTGTGTGAAACTTACAAACAATAGCACTAAATGTTTCCATACTTACCTGTGATGCGTAGAGAAGGTTGAAGCAAGGCGTCTGGACTTGTAGAGTTTTCTAGAAGACGTTTCGCTGCTCATCCAAGCAGCTTCATCAGTTCTAACTGTTTGGTGGGGAAACATGGTTTATATGTGGTTACAGACCTCAGTGGGTGGGTCTGGGTAAAACTTTAAAAAACTTACAAACAATAGCACTAAATGTTTCCATACTTACCTGTGATGTTCTGGCTGACTGGGCCAGGTGTGTCTAATGACTGGCTAACGACTATGAAACTGTCGGAGGGGGACTGGTTGACAGCCCTTTGTTCTTACTGTGGGTATGTGTAAACTTCCTGGGAATGGATGGTGACCTGCTGGACCTCTGCCTGACCACCACTTATTTCCAGTACAATGGGAACTTTTACAGACAGAAGCACGGCTGTGCGATGGGATCACCTGTGTCTCCTATTGTGGCCAACCTCTACATGGAAGAAGTGGAGAGAAGAGCCCTGAGTTCCTATCCTGGAACCACCCCCACCCACTGGTTTAGATATGTGGATGACACCTGGGTCAAAATCAAGACTAACGAAGTGGAACGGTTCACAGAACACATCAACGCAGTGGATAATAACATCAAGTTCACTCGCGAGGACACCAAGGACAACAATCTGGCCTTCTTGGACTGCACAGTACATATTGAGGAGGACAGGAGCCTCAATGTGGAAGTGTACAGAAAACCCACACACACGGACCAGTACCTGTTGTTTGATTCACACCACCCACTGGAACACAAACTGGGAGTCATCAGGACCCTGCAGCACAGAGCACAAACTGTACCCACCAGCTCAGAGGGGAAGAAGAAGGAGCAACACCACATCAGGAAGGCCCTGCAAACATGTGGCTACCCGAAGTGGGCACTCATCAAAGCCACAAAAACAAGACCCCCCAACAACAAGAAGAAGGACAACACCAGGCGGAGAAAGAACATCTCCATTCCATATGTGTCAGGAGTATCAGAGAAACTCCGCAGGATCTTCAACAAACATGACATCCCGGTCCATTTCAAACCTATGACAACACTGAGACAGAGACTGGTTCACCCGAAGGATAAGATTCCCAGGGAGAAACACAGCAATGTGATATATGCAGTCCAGTGCAGTGAGGAATGCTCTGATCTGTACATTGGAGAAACTAAACAACCACTCCACAGAAGAATGGCTCAGCACAGGAGAGCCACCTCTTCAGGACAAGACTCAGCTGTTCACCTCCACCTCAAAGACAAAGGACACTCCTTTGAGGACAACAACGTTCACATTTTAGACAGGGAGGAAAGGTGGTATGAAAGAGGAGTCAAGGAAGCCATCTATGTTAAGCTGGAAAAACCTTCCCTTAACAGAGGTGGTGGCCTCAGACATCATCTTTCTACCACATACAATGCAGTGATTCCATCCATTCCCAGGAAGTTTACACATACCCACAGTAAGAACAAAGGGCTGTCAACCAGTCCCCCTCCGACAGTTTCATAGTCGTTAGCCAGTCATTAGACACACCTGGCCCAGTCAGCCAGAACATCACAGGTAAGTATGGAAACATTTAGTGCTATTGTTTTTTAAAGTTTTACCCAGACCCACCCACTGAGGTCTGTAACCACATATAAACCATGTTTCCCCACCAAACAGTTAGAACTGATGAAGCTGCTTGGATGAGCAGCGAAACGTCTTCTAGAAAACTCTACAAGTCCAGACGCCTTGCTTCAACCTTCTCTACGTATGATGACCTGGATGACTGAGAATCTTCATCAACATGTTACCTGTGATGATCTGGCTGCCTGGGCCAGGTGTGTCTAACGACTGGCTAACGACTATGAAACTGCCGGAGGGGGACTGGTTGACAGCCCTTTGTTCTTACTGTGAGTATGTGCAAACTTCCTGGGAATGGATGGAATCACTGCATTGTATGTGGTAGAAAGATGATGTCTGAGGCCACCACCTCTGTTAAGGGAAGGCCCATAAAGGTAGGGTAGGACATTTTGAAAAAAAGTCAGCCAGATTTCGAAAGTAAACACACGCCCCTTTCTCTCGGAGCTCACCCCGAAGCCACGCCTCCCAATCACATGGACGCACATTACCTGAAGACAAGCTGAGGTCTGTGACTTCGGCCATCATGCACGTACCTCTCTGGTGCGCGCAGAGCAGGAAGAGCGTGACAACCAGCCAATACTCCGCGCAGGGTCGCCTCGTAGGATTGGCTGATGTTTTTAGTGTTTTATAGCTTCCACAGATGATTCATATTCTTTGTTTTAAAGCAAAACTGCCGAACTAATCGGTTGCTATCGGATTGTAAAGAGAAGTTACACTGATTTAACAAAAAGTGCATCAGAATGAAATCTCCTACCCTACCTTTTAGCAGAGGTGGTGGCCTAAATCTTCCTCAACAATTTTTCATCACCTTCACACCAGGGTGCCTGGGTGTTTTCATTGACTCGACTGTCTTTTGGATGTGCAGGATATGTGTACACCACAGTAGCATCAGCGAATTTCTATGTAGTCTGATGGAGAGGTTGGGTAACAGTGGGACATTATAAGATTAACTATTATATTCTTGTATTATATCTGTACTAAATGTGTGTTATGGGGCATATACATGAACACACATACGTGTGTGTAAAAATCATTCACAGAGAGAAATGATGTTGAGAATAAACAAAAAATGTGATCTGGTGATCCATCTACATTCAGTGCAGGTGTTTAGAAGACAGAAGTGCTATGCTAATGATGTTAGCTTACCTGCTAGGAAGACCTTCGACTTCTGGTCTTCTGCTGCCTGCTGAACGACTTGAACTGTTCTGATCTTATTTATCCACATTTCTTTCTGTGCAGATGGAGGCTTAAGTCCCTGCACGACACACTGCTGTCCTACAGGAGCACATTCAGCGGTAGACTGAGACTACGAGGAGCAGCACAGAATGCCACAGGAGGTCCTTCCTGCAAGTGGCCATCAGACTGTATAACTCCTCCCCTTTCTGTAGGGAGAAGAGCTAGATAATCATGTCAGGCATCACTGTCATTCCCTCCACTGGTCTATATTTATGCTTACTTAGCACCTTACATCTCCATATTGTATCCATGTATCATATATTGTGCTCATACTGCTTACTGTACTGTACTGTACTTTTTGGATTATAGTGACACATATACTCTTATACTCTGTGCTTAACTGCATGTAATGTAACTTGATACCTCTGGCACAAGAATTTCCTTTGGGATTAATAAAGTTTTATCTTATCTTATCTTATCTTATCTTAAGTCCTGGATATTTTAAACTTCCCTGGCTCCTCACTAGATTGTTTCTAAACCTTAACTGCATCAACCGCGATATTACAGACCTGCTGATTGTATGTCAAAGTGGCGGCTCCACGAAATAGCGCGTGACAGAATGTGACTAGAACAGGGAGCGGGTGCGTTCGTTTAATGGTTGCGGCTGGCTGCGCATGGGCAGTTAATATAAGCTCTGTGTGGTCGCAGAGGTGGAGAGTACAGGTATATAAGAAGCGGGACACTCTCTACTTCCTCTAGCATGACAGAGCTACAACTACAGGTGCTGGTCATGTAGTTAGAATATCATGAAAAAGTTGATTTACTTCAGTAATTCCATTAAAAAGTGAAACTTGTATAATGTATACATTCATTCCACACAGGCTGATATATTTCAAGTGTTTATTTCTTTTAATGTTGGTTATAACTGACAACTAATGAAAACCCCAAATTCAGTATCTCAGGAAATGAGAATATTGTGAAAAGGTTCAATATTGAAGACACCTGGAGCCACACTTCAATCAGTTCACTAACTCAGAACACCTGCAAAGGCCTTAAATGGTCTCAGTCTAGTTCTGTAGGCTACACAACCATCGGGTGTAGCAGTCTGTGTGGAATGAATGTATACATTATACAAGTTTCACTTTTTGAATGGAATTACTGAAATAAATCAACTTTTTCATGATATTCTAATTATATGAACAGCACCTGTTTATGCCCGGAAATGTATGTTTACAATGTTTGTTTACAAAAACAAAAAACAATTGTGCAAATCATTCTAAATCTAGGTGCTTAAAAAATGTAAAATAAATTCAATAGGGCTCTCGCACAAAAAGATGAATAATCAAATTTCATAATCATTTAATTAAATATTTTTAAAATAATAATAATACATATATAATGAATATATCAAAAATTGTTTGATATATTGTTAGTAGAAGGCAACATAAAAATGATTTACAACCAAAAACATGTATGAATGCTCATTTCCAGTAGTTGAAAAATAAATTGTTTAAACATTTTACTTCGTCTAGGCCAATCTAAACATTAGAGTTTGACAGTATTTTGAAATCACAAAAATCAAGATGGGCACATTTGCATGCTGACTGGGTTACCTAAATGTGTTTCTTGGCACACTTTGCAACCCTTAAATACCAATCATGGTTTAAATGTTTTAGTTTGCCAGGACTTCATCAGATCTGAGTCCCAGAATATGTTTTATATGTGTTAATTAATACATTCATGTAAAACTCGAGTTGTCACTGGGACGCTCATGTGATTCTTTCTCATCACTGTAACATCTGTTCCTCTTCATTATTCACTTCAGCACTGTGGTTCACATCAGAAGTCAAACTGTTCTGAGGCCTGAACTCATGTTAAACTTTTAATAGCTGTAACTGCCGACCTTGATGGGTGCGGACTGCAGCGGGTGGGCGTGAGGCGTTCTGCTGAAGGTTAACGAGGCAACGAGACGATTAAAGGTGTAAAGATGTCATGTTGAAAGTCTGACACACACACACAAATTAGAGCGACAGGCAATGAGTTGAAGTTTTATTATCTGGTCTTTCATGGCTCTTCTACAAGGACTTTTAATACAAATCTGTACCCGCTGAAAAGGACAGGAAATAAATTCTCACTCCAGTTTTGGAGTAAGGATTGTACTCTAACACAATAACACTGTTCTAAATAAAGCATTATCATTATCAAGTCAGTCTCAGTACCCTCACATACTCTCACGGACTAATATGACCAATTTATAATTAAAATTTTAAATTATAATATTAAAAATAATGTATTCTGTATCAGGTGTGATGGAGTATGTGACTTTGGCATGTGCACATTTGGCCTCGGTTAGGAGGTGATGGCCTGCTCCTTTCAGTTGGACCTCCATGAAAACTACACATTCATGTCAATGGTAAGAGACGATTGTTGTTTTTGTTAGATGCAGTTTTTGATTTGATAGTGAATTAAAGGACCATTTTGTTTATAACTTTGTTCTGGACTTTCACCCAGTAGACCAAGGATCATGCCCTCAATGTGTTGTTGTATAAGTTCTGTAGGATGCAAGTCTTGATGGTGTTGTGGATAGATAAAACAGATTTTTTTTTTCTGAAAGGAATATGAAAAGGCATTCCAGACTTGACTTTAAAGTTTTGTTTTTTCCTCTCAGATTTTTAACTTGAATCTCAGAATTGTAACTTTTTTTGCTTAGAATTCTGACTTCACCCTCTCACAATTGTTGATTTTTTTTCCTCAGATGTTTGCCTTTTTCCTCCCAGAATTTCAATTCTTTTGTGTCAGAAAATTGACTTTTTCCTCTCACTGCTCCCAGATTTGTTACTCTTTTTTTTTTTAATTTTGACATTAGTCTCAGAATTCTGACAACAAAAAGCCTGCCCCCCCTTTCCCTTTTTTTGAAAAATGAAGTCACCATTGACTACCATTTTTTCTGAAAACACAGGACTACAGGAATGAGTCCTAAAAACTGAATATGTGTTGCCTTGACCGAAGGTAGCTCAAGGTAACCAAAGCGATGCTTTGGTTATTAATAGAAAAAGATCTTTTTCTATTAATGTTTGAAAATAAACAAAAACAGCAAATATGTTGGCTGGATCTGTTCTAAGCTACAGTACTAATAAGATGCAGTTTTCTAGTGTGTAGCTTTAAAACACTCTGTAACAGTAAAGATATTTCAGTTCATCAGCGAGTGTGGAAATGATATGTCATTCTTCAGTCTCATGTCTCTCTCATGTCCTTCATTACACCTTTAAAACCTTCATCTACTCTTGTGGTTGCGTCATCCTGATCAGTGTACTGCATCAGCAGGAGATCACTGATCTCAGTGGATAATCACTGTAATTAAGTCACAGTCATCAACAGGGCTCGCTCTGCTGTAGCATATTTCTTCTGTGGATCTCGTTGAGGACGACGTCACTGTTGGAGCCGTCTGATATTCCACTGTCTGCAAACACAGAGCCTGAGGAGGCTGGGGGGGGGGGCATGTGATGAATACATCATAGATGATCTGACTGTATTCATAGTAATACATTTGAACACTTACCACTGCTGTTGGCGCCGTCGCTGATGACTGAGGAGCTTCGAGACATATAGTGAAGAGCTGAGGTGGTTGCCGTGGCGACTGAAAGATTTCTGTTGTTCTGGGTAGCTGTGCGGCTCCATTCTGTGGAATATGTAAAACCAAGCTTAATGAGTTGGTCTTTCATAGCATGGCAGGTCTTCTTGAGTTCCTTGGCCCCCTTTAGGGCAAAGCTTTTTCTTTAAATTGTGCTCAAAACCATCATGAGCAACAGATCCCTATACAAATACTCTTCAGGGTGCAATCAAACTAACTAGTCTGTGTGTGGGTGTGTTGATCATCACAATTACAAAGTTCTCAAGCGTTGTTTAAGTTACCATGGTAACCATAGACCGTATAACAGGGTTCCACCTCTGTCCACTAACATGGAGGTTTAAGAGCTATACTGCAGCCGGCCACCGGTGATAATTCAGAAGATTTTGTGTCATTTTCAGGGAGCTGATATGTCATCTATCTTTATATACTGTCTATGATGGTAACCAGCAAGTCAAGCATGTCCTCAGTCTGCTATGAGAAGAAGCAGCACATGTAATGGACAGGTAGTCAAAGAATGAAATGTAGTGATGGCTGAATTTCTTACTATATGACCTTTAGCAAACAGGAATACCAGTTATCTAGCCTTGTTATGTCACTTTCAACATCTCCTACCCAACCCAAAAGACTAAAAGGACACACTAACTGACAAATTTTTTAATGACGATGATGGAGGTCACACACTTAAGAACTGGTCCTGATAAGGGATCACAGACTAGAGGAATTGTCAAACCAACCAAAGTCAACTAAAGCAAACTCTTGCAATGGCCAGTTGGTGGCAGGTTTGGATCAAGTAGTGGAGGAGTCGAGTATTGTTTTGATATTCCCGCTACTTCCTGTTGTCTTCTCATGCTGTCATTACATTATGACACCTCCTTTTGTCCCATGCTCTCTGTTCATTGGCTGTTGACAACACATGTTTACAGTTGGGTCTGTAATCAGTTCACATTACAGGACTGCGTCCAGACTTGGCTCAAAAAATTGTTTGATTGACTGCGACTGAGGTCGGGTCGGGTCTGATTTTAGTGCAGACAACACATGACGACTGTCCCCAATTAGTGTAGGCTGGTGCAGGCTTTGCCCGACAGGGAATTATGGGTAAAATCGGGCAAAAAGCCTGTGGTGCCAATGCATAATTACCACACATTCAGCTCACCCACCTGAGTTTTCAGCCAGTCGCAGTTTTCCACAACAAAGATAGGTCCTCCACTGCCGACGGACGTTCTCCTTCACAGCACAGTGGAAAACAAAGACAAAGAAACCTACGCAGGATGAAACAAACTGTAAGAACGCAGCTTATGATTGACTGTGCAGTGTGGATAAACTCTTGTCTGTGGGTGCATCACCTTGCAGAGAGTTGAATATGGAGAAAAGGTAAACAAAGGGTAAATAAAGCGGACCCCAGGCGAACAGAGCAAAACCCCAGGTGAGGCCAAGCAGGATGACGAGGCCGGTGATGCTGCGCAGGTCAGTCATCAAACCCCGGTTGGGTGACTGGTTCTGCGGATTCTGCTTTTTGATGCGGGCCAGCTGAACCATGACGTCAATGAAGACCAGCAGGCACAGAACAAAGATCAGAAGGAAGTAGGCCACTACACCGACGTAGAAGGCAATGTTGTTACGGAGCCAGCAGCTAGAGGGTGACACAAAAATATGTAAGAGCTAGGCAGCATTCACGCACCATTGAGAGGCAAAACACAAAATCACTGGGAAACTCCGCAGGCAGAAATAATAGAATAGAATAGAATAGAATAGAATAGATTAGAATAGAGTTTATTTGTCATATTTACAAGTACAAACATACTGGTACACAGCGAAATTACGTTAGGAGTATGCCTCCAAGCCGCAGCAGATATCTGTGCCGCCACATGCGCTCCCCGAAAGTTAGATTGCAGTTGCATTTGCGATACATACAAAAATCAGCACAAACATAATGACATTAACATTTGATTACAGTACACGTGGTAACGTGATGGAATTTTTTCATGGACACCAAGGATGAGGGAAGAAAACAACAGATACGGAGGCAGCCGTTTTAGGTCAGGGCAGGGTTAGGGAGGGGAGTGTATGTGCGTCAGTTCCATGGGAGTGTATGCGATAGTGAGACTGAGACCGGCGGACAGTACATCAGTTGTCCTTGAAGGGAGATAGGAAGTTGCACAGGAGTCAGATAGGAGCACAGCTGCTGTGCTATTCTTCAGGGCCAGGAGAGGGAGGGGGGGGGGCAGATGGAAAAAAACAGCCAAGAAAATCATACAACAATTTCGATCAGTGATTAATTTGCCCAGATCAGTAATCAATCAGTCAGTCTGGCCTCAGTGCTCATTCGTCCCTAACAGGTGCACGGAGAACCTTCGACATCTCATCCAGCCTGACAGATATTCCTTCCATTGAGATCCTCAAGTGGTCGGACTGTCTTCCGATGTTGTCTACCTGCTTGCAGCCCTCTCCGGAGCAGGCTGAGATCAGCCCCTCAATCCAGTCCATCTTCTGATGGAATTCCGAGATCCGAGGTTCCACGAGCCCAGGGTCGTGTTTTGTGTCCAAGCTTAGCGGTAGTGCCAATTTGCCAGCAGCAGCTTTTCCTATTTTTCGGTACAGCAGGACAGCTCCCCACGTAATTCAGAAGTATGCCTACTACCAATGTCCAA
This sequence comes from Parambassis ranga, assembly GCF_900634625.1. Taxonomy (NCBI): domain Eukaryota; kingdom Metazoa; phylum Chordata; class Actinopteri; family Ambassidae; genus Parambassis; species Parambassis ranga. The sequence goes on from NC_041040.1 coordinate 18,990,536, forward strand.
TAAATGAATAGATCCTCCACATCTTCCAGGGTCAGTGGCTGGAGACATACCAGACGCCAGGTTTCCCAGGAATCACGGACATATCTGCCAGCAAAAGTCCCTTCAGGGCAGAGGGGTTCTCCCGGTGATGTGTACCTTTGTGAGAAAATGTTGTCCAATGCACTGAGCAACCAATTTATTAGCTCCATGTCAAGTATCCCAAGAATAGCAAAGCATGAACTAAGAACACCAGGGGAAACTTGAGGAACAAAAAATCACTGGGAGAAAACCCACAGGTACTACCAGGCTAGGCTACACAGGTAGGCACAAGGCGAGAACAGGTTGATACCAAGGCTGAAGTGAACGTGACCTCTTGCAGAGGAAACAAGACAATCTGGCAGGGAGTGCTGGGAGAGACAAGACTAAATACACAGGCAGCAGGGAAGACAATGAGATGCAGGTGAGACACATTAGGGAGGAGGCAGGTAATCAGCGGGAGGAGGGAACACACGAGGGAGAGGAAGACAAAACACAGAGAAGTGTCAGTGGTTACCAAAACAGAAACAGGAAATGAACAGACTTTCAAAATTAGACCTGGCTCGAAGACGGATCCTGACAGGCCTTGCTCATCCCATTACCTAAAGTTATGAGCCAAAGCCTGATTTAAAATTGGCATTTAATGCTTTGAACCATTTGAATTAGTGAAATCTGGTCAGAATTATTTCTAAGAATAGTGCAACAATGAGGAAGCATATTTCAGAAATATGTATATGTCGTCCTCACCACTGGTTCAGTTGGTTATGTTTTTATTTGCATCTCTGGTTTTATCTGGTTATTTTAGTGCATTTGGTAATGCACTAATGTAACCAGTTTGTTTCTGAGGCTCGGTGGGAGGCTCCAGGATGCTCCGACCGCCGCCATGTTGGCAGCATCACAATCCGCCAAAACTCCAAATACGGACAAAAAAGGGGAGCATGAGCGGTGTTGAGGAGGTCGGGCGATAGCGGAAGCAGGAAACTCACGCTGTGATACAGCAACCACGCGTCACTCAAAGTGGCAACGCCCAAAATTATGCGTAATTTTAAAACTTAACATAATTAAAACAAGTGAGTTGTAAAAAAGTTCTCCCCCAGTACAATTGACACTAGAAGAGAACCTATCTTTTGAGACCAGAATGTTTTTTTGTACCAGGCTGTTTATTTCTGCTGTGAAGTCGGCCATTTTAACATGGGAGTCTATGGGAAATGACTCGCTTCTGGAGCCAGCCCCCAGCTTCAAGTTCTGACACTTCTGCATGGGCTTCAAGTCTGAGCCCGGAGGTTGCCGCTTGGTTTTGCCCTGTTTTCTGTATTACTTTCATAATTTAGTTTCCTTGTGTGTTCTACTTGCTCCTGTGTTTCCTGCATTGTTGATTACCTGCCCTGCCTCGATTATCCTCACCTGTGTCTTGTTAACTTTGTGTATTTAAGTCTTGTGATCCCGTTTTTCTATGTCAGGTTGTCTGTTTTACTACCGGTGATGTCTTCTTTCCATTTGCTTTTTTTTATATTCTTTAGTTTGTACTTGGTTTATTACATTTTATTTGGATTTTTGTGGCTTTAATAAAGCTCACTTTCTGTTAGATTTGTTCTCCTATGTGTCTGCAAACAACATCTTTAGTCAGAATAATCCCAACAATGCACTGCATCGATAGAGAGAGCCTGGCCCGTCTGAGGCCGAAGATAGAGACGCGAAATTCTATGTAGCACTCAATGCCACAGTGATGTACATCTCAGCATTCTCACATAGATTTCAATTTGTTGCCATGTGGATTCAATACATTTGGTGGTTATGTGACTGTTGTTGGAGTTATTTTATTACTTATTACTTGTTTAAGTATTATACATTTATTCTTATAAAAGTGTTCCTTATTTTCTGTAGACGTGTCGTATCATGCATTATCTTCTGTAGCCAGCTTGCATGTAAATAGCTGGTAGACAAGTCACGGCGGGGGCAGTGGAGCAACTTCACCAAGAAACGAGAAGGAAGCACACCACGGTTTCGAGAAGGGTGTCAGTGAAGATATGAAAAGAGTGATTTAAATACTGAACAAGATGTTTCCCTTTTCCCCTTAGTAACAATGTTGTAAAAATAGGGCACTCCTACATTCAATAAAAGGCAGGCGAGCCAGAGACTGTTTCAGAGTGAGTTTGGAGATTGTAACTGAGCAGTCTCTGGGGTCACTCTCCTTGCAAGTAAAAAGATATCTAACTCTCTGTGTCTCTTTTGTACAGGTTGTGTAATACAAATGTTTGGGGTTTGAACCTAACATTAATTGGTCCTTCGAGCCGGATTCCAAGATACCTGACGATTCCAGCGCGTGAGGGAGACACCAGGAAAAGTCAGTGGCCACTGCATAAAGACCCTTTCCGGGACTGGTCTCTCCCTTACGGGTTGGGGTCCGATGGTTGACGGAAAGTCCAGGAGACACAGACGAGTGTGAGTATAGATTTCCTTAAAAAGGGGGAATGTGTGAAAGACGCGCGCAGTAAAAGATAAAATTAAAAGTAAAAAGACAAGAGGATAGTGAGATCCTCTGTGTGTTGAAGAAGTGACAAGAGGATAGTGAGATCCTCTGTGTGTTGAAAAAGTGAATAAAACCCTGACAATTCTAGACTCTATCAGGTCAAGTAAAAAAGTCCGCAGGAGGGTAGACTCCCCTAGTTTAAAACGACTAGTTAAATTCTACGTAGGTCAGCGGAACCTGTTTGGCAACTGTGTTAAAATTAAAAGTAAAAAGTGAAGTGCACGTTCGAACAAAAAGGTGTGAATGAAAGTGTGAATGAGAGTGTGAATGGAAATTCTGTTTCCACTTGGAAATTGAGTTTCATATAATACAACGAGAGTAAATTTGGTGAGTCCTTGTGGATGCATGTAGGCAAGAAAACTCCACCTGAATAAGGTTGAAGTGAGTTTTACCACAACAGACTGTTTTCACCAAACTCGTTGACAAAAATCCAGTGTTAGAATACACCAGGTATTGACACCCACTGGATCTAAAACACATTTAAACATGGGTAAAGAACAAAGCAAATTTCTTGAAGGAATGCAAAATAAAGATTGGAAAATATTCGAAATTACGAAACCAGAAGCGTTAAAACCATTACAAATATGGGTAGAAAAATATGGATTTTCAGGCAAATTACAAACCACAGAATTAAAAGCTTTGCAGGTAAAAATAAAAACAGAGTGTAAAGATAAAAAAGATAAAATGGATAAACACGGATTTGAGATGACTAAGGTGAGAGGAAAGCAAAACAGGAGAATTTATTGAAACAAGTTCCCTCTGAACTATGGTCACAAGGACCCACGGATGTAGGACTAGTGAAACGAGCACAACCGGTAATAATCAGGCCCAAAACAGAACATCGTCCTAGAATAAAACAGTATCCTTTAAAGCCTGATGCAATGGAAGGAATAGAACCGGTAATTGAGGATTTAAAGAAAGCAGGTGTATTGATAGAATGCGCAGACTCCCCAGTGAACACGCCTATTTTTCCAGTGAAAAAGGCGCCTCCATCTACAGGGTGGAGGATGGTTCAGGATTTGATAGCAGTGAATAATGCAGTAATTCAGAGGTCTCCATGCGTAGCAGACCCACATACACTATTAAATTCACTGAATCCAAAAGCTAAATATTTTACTGTGATAAGACATAAGCAATGCATTCTTTTCGGTACCAGTGCATAAAGATAGCCAATTCTGGTTTGCATTTACTTTCAAAGGAAAAAGATACACATACACCAGGTTGCCTCAAGGTTATTGTGAAAGTCCAACTATTTATTCACAAGTAATTGCTTCTAGTCTTTCCACTTTTGAACCTCCAAGTAAGAGTCAATTGCTTACTTATGTAGATGACATTCTTGTGGCGTCAGAAACAGAGGCAGGCTGTAAAACGGACACGATTGCATTGTTAAAACATTTGGCACAAGAGGGCCATAAAGTAAACAAAAGCAAACTACAGTTCTGTCAGGAAAAAGTAAAATATTTAGGACACCAGTTATGTACAGGGGGGAGAACAATACTGGAGGAGAGAAAAGCTGCAATTCTACAAGCACCCAAGCCACTAACAAAAAAGCAAGTTGCAATATGCAAATGTCCCACTCACACACGGGGAACTGATACAGTCTCTAAAGGAAATGACTTTGCAGACCAAACAGCAAAAGCGGCTGCATTGAAAGAAATGAAACTCTGTGTGGTCTCAGAAGACCAAATGTCACACGACACTTTAAAAGACATGCAGCAACAATCGCCTGATGCTGAAAAAGCCATATGGACAAAAAATGGAGCAAAACAAACAAATGATATCTATGTATGACCTGAAAACAAACCAATCCTACCAAAAAACTTATATAAATGGGCGGCTATATTGAGCCATGGATCAACTCATGTCTCAACAGGAGGGATGGTAGGACTGGTACACAGGACATATACAACCTATGGGTTTACTTCCTATTCAAAAAATTTTTGTAGAGCATGTTTAATTTGTGCTCGACACAATCCACAGGGAAACCTCAGGCCAAGACGAGGAAAATTCCCTACACCTCAATATCCTTTCCAAAGCATACATATGGATTTCATTGAATTAAATCAGAGTGAAGGGAAGAAATTCTGTTTGGTGATCATAGATGCTTTCTCCAAATGGATAGAGTTGTTTCCCACTAAAACACCTGACGCCCTAACCGTCGCTAAAGCTTTATGCAAAGACATCATCCCTAGATTTGGTATTCCAGAAACCATTTATAGTGACAACGGTTCACATTTCGTAAACCAGGTAATCACTAAAATAGGTCAGGCTTTCCAGATTAACCTCAGAAATCACTGTGCGTACCATCCCCAAAGCGCAGGGTTAGTGGAAAGAATGAATGGAACTATTAAAAACAGATTAAAGAAAACTATGGATGAGACAGGACGACAATGGACACAGTGTCTAGACCTAGTGAAGTTACACACTAACATTACTAGCACAACAGGTTTAACTCCATATGAGACCATATATGGTAAACCTTACAGACTTCCTCTTTTTGATAACACATGGGAGACAGCAGAGGAAGTCACACTCGCAGATCACATGCGGAAGCTGTTTGAACACAGGCAGAAGGAAGCAAACAAAGAAACTGAAAACTCATCATCTGTCTCTTCACAGGAACACCTCGTCACGCTAGGTGATTGGGTCCTAGTTAGAAGCATCAAATGCAGACATTGGCATTCACCTAAGTGGGAAGGTCCATTCCAAGTACTGCTAACCACAGGCACCGCGCTCAAAATAGCGGAAAGATCAACCTGGATTCATCTCTCACATTGTAAGAAAGTTCTAAATTATCAACCCTCTGTGACGTCATAGGATAGTTACTTCCCTGAGTAGGCTAGAGGACCTCAATAGGCACCCATAGACTAAAAGGCCAGTTACAAAGGGAGTTATTGATAACAGATCTTAACTGTCTCAACCCTGGTGAAGATTGTACTCTAAGTCTGGTGGGGTGTATAGGAGAGTCCTACAGGCAATATGGAGTTTGGACGACGTCATAAGATTGTGTGTGGTCTTGGTTTTTCTACTATTATGGTATGAAGACTCCTTAAATAGTAGAGTGTCAAAAAGAGCTCATCTGCTTATGATATAGCTACGGATAACCCTTGCAATACTACCACTATAGCTTCTAGCTGGTTCACACAACTATACTTACTGTCATAATGATGAATGATGCTTGGTACAGGAAGAAAAGAAGTGCAAGCATCAGTGCTGATCCGACCTATATTGATGCTATAGGAGTTCCCAGAGGAGTTCCAGATGAATACAAACTAGCTGATCAGGTTGCTGCAGGATTTGAGTCTCTATTGTGTTGGTGGTGTACTATTAATAAAAACGTAGACAGAATCAACTACATCCACTATAACGTGCAGAGATTAGGAAATCAAACTGAAGCAGCACTCACCGCTGTCCATGAGCAATTGTCGGCTACCTCCCTTATGGCCTTCCAGAACAGAATTGCTGTAGACATGCTTCTTGCAAAAGAAGGTGGTGTCTGCACCATTTTCGGGGAACAGTGTTGTACTTTTATTCCTAACAACACAGCAGCTGATGGCAGCCTCACAAAAGCAGTGGAGGGATTGCGTACCCTGAACCAAAAGATGAAGGACCATTCTGGAGTCGACACCACCGTGTGGGACAGATTTGGTGATGTATTTGGCAAATATAAAACGTTAATGACGTCAGTACTGTTATCCATTGCTGTTTTTGCAGCCATTCTCACCTTATGTGGATGTTGTTGTATTCCATGTATTAGAGTATTGTGCGCCAGAATTATCACAACAGCAATTGGACCTGTTCAAGCTAAAGTTGATCAAATGTATGCATTAATCCCTGCAAATAACAACACAGCTGATGACACATAAGAGGCCGAAGCAGATGTGGATGACGACGACGATCCAGAGGAACAGCTCCCAGATCTGTTCCCTTACCCAGAAGATTACAACTGACCTCTGAGTGTACCATTTAAACTGTCTAAATGACTACATAACTGAAAATCAAAAGAAGTGGTTATGCTAAGGATAAATTGATAGAATAAATGTATAAACAGGAGGGAAATGTTGGAGTTATTTTATTACTTATTACTTGTTTAAGTATTATACATTTATTCTTATAAAAGTGTTCCTTATTTTCTGTAGACGTGTTGTATCATGCATTATCTTCTGTAGCCAGCTTGCATGTAAATAGCTGGTAGACAAGTCACGGCGGGGGCAGTGGAGCAACTTCACCAAGAAACGAGAAGGAAGCACACCACGGTTTCGAGAAGGGTGTCAGTGAAGATATGAAAAGAGTGATTTAAATACTGAACAAGATGTTTCCCTTTTCCCCTTAGTAACAATGTTGTAAAAATAGGGCACTCCTACATTCAATAAAAGGCAGGCGAGCCAGAGACTGTTTCAGAGTGAGTTTGGAGATTGTAACTGAGCAGTCTCTGGGGTCACTCTCCTTGCAAGTAAAAAGATATCTAACTCTCTGTGTCTCTTTTGTACAGGTTGTGTAATACAAATGTTTGGGGTTTGAACCTAACACTGTGCAGGAGTTTTTGTATGCAAACTTTTACATAATGACTTAATTAATTCTTCAAATAGATGTCTGTATGTCTAGTGTACAATATAGAGACATAGAGTGCCAGTATGCAACAAATGACTTGTATAAAAAAACCATCCTGTAAACTTGAAGGAGGAAATTATATATAAAGTTTTTTTGTTTGTGTGTTTGTGTGTTTGTTTGTTTGTTTGTTTGTTTGGTTGGTTGGTTGGTTGGTTGGTTGGTGGGTTGCCTGCCGACGTTACGCTCACAAAATGACGTCATTTTTCTCTCGGACTGCCCGTTGTGCAGCACTCTCTTCGACAAATGGCCCGGGCAGAACTTTTTCTCTCAAGGCTGTGTGTCAACCATGCTGTGATTGGTTGGAATTTATTGTGGGCGTAATGAATGTGGAGAAGCCAAGAGCTTCTTCAGGTGCAGAACACACAGACAGAAGGAGGAAGTACAGCGACGATGGACAGTTTAGATGAGCAGCTGGCAAACAGCTCCTGGAAGGAGAGTCTGTCCAAAAGGTGGCGATAAAAACTAATCCTAGTATTGATCACAGCGTTACAGTGGCTGGACGCGCACATTAAACACCGGGAGACGGGATGTATTATTGCAGACAGTCATCCACACGTTCTGAAGGGTGAAAGTATTTACTTTGCACTGTGTTACCATGTAGCGTGTGTTCACATATATAGAAGTTTGTCCCTCTTCGTTTTTATACATATACATTTATATTTTTAAGTGTTTATTACTCAATAATGTGTTTTTATGAGTTTTATGTTAGGAACTTGTATAGAAAGTAAGTATACTGAATGTATTAAGAAGTGTGGAATTTTATTCTTCTCATATAACTTAGTTTTGTAACTACTACGGACTCACAACCTATGAGATTTAAGGAATTGAGTAAACACTAATGGTCTATTCGACCCAGGGTCTGCAGGGGGATAGTAGATGCCCCTGTGGGCTGGCAGGTAGGAACACCCATGGGGTATATCAATGTGTGAATTTCATGTCCAGTTGTTGATGCGTTCTTCTTTGTGGTTCATGGTTGTTTTTGCCTTCTTCTTTGTGTCTCAACAACCCAGAGCTCTGTGACTCAGAATCTGCCTCATTGTTCAATAAAATGTAATCTTGAGACCAGAATTTATCTGCTCCTTCCTCATAAACCAACTCCGGATTTTTACCCCGACAGTTCACAGAATTAAACTCACACAGACCAGAGGTCTGCTAAAGTCAGCTACACTGATCTTCTATCTTCTATCATGCTATACGCCCTCTTCCCTGAGCATTATCAGCTCGTTAGGCCAGGTAACCACAACTGTGCTCACAATTTGCAATACAATTGCATTGTCCACCTTTTGTGTGTGACCTATTACCAAATAATTTATCTTTAAATTCATTTAGAATTTTTGTTAAATAAACAAATACATAACATAAAATGTGCATAACTTACAAGTCATCTGAAGTGCCATCTGTGTATTTTCCATATGTAACCAGCCCATAGTTGTCTTTATCCACTGATATGACGATTATCACCACAATAAGGGGAATACCTGCAAATAATAAGAAGTCAAACAGGTAAGTACTGAAATCATTTCTTATTTATTATATATAATATTTGTAGTTGAGTTTTAAGTTTCTTACCCCAGCCCATCAGTGAGAACTTCAGCATGTATCTGCCCAGGTAAGGCGTGAACACTCGGACAATGCTCAGGTACATATGCAGGGCCTCAAGCCCCGCCCAGGTGAATGATGTTAGCAGGAAGTAGTGCAAGAAGAAGGCGGTGCTAATACACAGCCCAATAACTGGGTAGAGAGCCAGCCAGCCGTCAACCAAAAAGACCAGGTTAAGAAAGAGGAGGGACAGACAGAGCTGGACCAGGATCTTAGCTGGAATGTCCCTCAGCAGTTTTCTGCAAGGACACAGCTTTTATTATATGATTTTTGACATTATTATTTTATTTTTGCTTTATGTTAACATGATGGAGCCTTACTCAAATAAAAAATATGTCAGCAAGGTGACGGCCAGGAAAATAGCAGAGATTCCACAGCCGATGTAGGTGATGAAAGTGAGAATCTGCGCCTGCTGGCGGTCAATCATTCCTTCTCTGGACAAATCCTGGCACACATAATCCAGTCAGATTATTTATGCTGCTATAATTTTGCCATTTTCTTTGACACATCACACACACAAACACTGACCAGCAGTATCGCAAAAGATGTGAGATGGTTGCAGCTGCATGTTGTATCCTCAGGAGTGGCGTTGACAACAAGGCAGCCAATGGAGCTCCAGCCTCCTCCACCAGCTGAAGAATGATGACCGTGTTGTTCAGCGTACATGATGTGGGTGATTTTTGGGTCTAGACTTTTATGTGTCAATAATACACCTTCAACAATAGGTGGTGCCAAAAATGTGTAAAATGAGTGTACATCCCAGGACTCAAAGAACCCACCCGTGTAAACTAGTTTACAGTGCCAGAGGACTGCATGGTAGTGAGTGATCATTCTAATAAGTTCACCAAGCCTGTACTCACCATTCAGATTGAAGTCCCAAAATGCACAAGAGGCCACATAGTTGGCCTGTAGACAAAGAACAAGAACTCGTTACAGATTTTAATTCTTGTCAAGCTTTTATTTTGAAAAGCTCACATGAAAAATTCACATTTTACTTACATATATTGGGTTGACATTTCTGATGGTAAACTTAATGTTTTCACTTAGGTTGCTGATTGACAGATTGGCTACACTGGAGCCCAGAACCGAACTGACAAGAGTTTGGTTATTTAATGATGTGTCCTACAAAACATAAAGCAACATTTTTGGTTAAATGCCCACATATTCCCAGGCAAAGGAAATATAAACACATTTTTACAGTAATAGAAATAACCACTGTAGAATGGAGCAAGCAAAAATGAAGATTTATTTCCTTGTGCTGAACACGAGGGGGGGGGGTATAGATTTATGACCTATACAGGTTGAGGGTGAGGTTGACACAAAATGCGTGGGTGAAACAATGACAGTGCGGTTCCACTTCTCAACCGCTACTGTGCAGATTCCTGATCTAAGACAGTGTCTTTTTCCAACTTAGTGACACCTGTAAGTAAAATATTTTTGGCCTCACTTTTGTACAATGGGCGAAAGTGGAATCGCATCATCCACCTCTATATACAGTGTATGATAAAATAGAATGAATTCAGAAATTACCTGAAAAAGTGTACTTTTAGTGTAGAAAGTGAACTGGACTCTGTTGGCCTGCTGCTGCTGTTCAAGACTAAGACCTGATGTGAGGGAGGAGGGTAAGAATACTGATCCCAGAGCAGAACCTGACCTCTTGAACCGTGACCTGCTGAGGGCACGCAGCTGGAAGTGAGATGGTATAAATAAACGGTAAAATTAGGTTAAGTGGTCAAGTTCAGGTAAGCATTTTGTAGCCTAATGTCCATGTAAGATCTGTCTTAAATTCATGTAGGCTACCTGGATGTTCTCAGTGTTAAAAATGTCAACAGAGGTTGCTGGGAAGTTGGTCCCATCCACTGTTCTGACTGCTAGAACCAGTGAAGGTGAAGAGAGGATTCCCCTGTCTCCATTGACAGCCAGCTTAAGACCCAGATTGTCCACCATACGAATCAGCCTGGAGAGATGACAGACAAATGTTAAAAATATAAAAAATCCAATTTGTGTGTCCATGTGAGTGTGTGTGAAGGACATGTGGGGTGAACCTGTTCGAAGATGAAGTTAGCGCCTGTGAGTCACCGTTCATCAGGTTGCTGATGGCGTTGATGGCCTTGTTTCCCACGGCTTCAGAGACAGAGGGACCATCCAGGAGCTTCTCGAGCTTCCCCACCAACTGTGCCACCTGCAACATACAAAGAGTTATGGCCAGTTTACACTGTGCAATTTTGGGCTGTCCCAGATGAAAGACGAGAATCGTAGGAGAATCGTGGAGATATCTTTGGTCGTGGCTCTAAAACGGTGGTCTTACATCGCACTGTGAGACAACATAATGACTTCCATTGCATCTTGCGACCAAAGATACGCTGAGATAAAATTCTAGCGTTGTCAGAAATGTCCTTTGTGGGTATTTTGTCACAAAATGCCTGCAAAGGTTTCTCTTAGTCTGGCCCAGAAGACAGTCATTGACACCTGCCAAGGATAAACCAGTACATGTTCATAGAAAGTTGGGCGGAGGTGGGAGGTGTGGTAGAAAAAGATCCACATTCCTGTCCATCCAATCCACAGTGGACTGAGGCTTGATTCAGTGCATCAAGAACCACCACACACAGACGGATCAAGTAATTCGGCTAAAATTGTTGCATTCCTCATGTCAAGCCAATCCTGAATCCAAGGATTCTAAATTTGCTTTTGACAGTTCAGGGGATTTCAACGGATTTGATCCCTTCCTGCACCCAATGACGCATCACATGCGTCCAAGCTAAAACTACGCCCTTGCCTGAACCAGAGACAATGTCAGAAGCACCTTAACTGTTCCAGCAGGACACGGCACCTCCCTATACTGCCAAAAGTACTGAAAGCTGCTTAAATGGCCCTGATATTACTGTACTGGATTAACCAGCAAACTCTCCAGTCCTGAACCCCATAATGAATCTATGGAGTATTATCCAAGTGGAAGGCGAGAGACACCAAATCCAAAACCACAGATGAATTGAAGGCTGCTATCAGAGTAACCTGGGCTGTTGCCGTGACCCCTCAGCAGTTCCCACAACCTGACTGTCTCCATGGCACACCCCACAGATGCACAAATATTTAGTAATTTGTTAGTATCGGTACCATAAGCATAGTCTGCAACAAAGTTAAACGCTATTGGATGAGCAGTTTTACCTCAGAGGAGTTGAGCTGAGACGAATTTTGTGCTTGATCCAACAGCTCATTCGCTGCCTCCTCCTGTGCTTGTTCGCTTTTAGTCGTCTGTTCGCCGGTTGTAGGTGTAGTTCCAACACCTCGACAAGAAGTACAGAAAAAAGTTCTTATTTTGGGCAATCAAACCATATTACAGTAGAGGGATCTTTGCGTACCAGTGGTCGTGATCCTAATTGTAGTAGCAGTGGTGTTGCCACGTGTAGATATAGTAGGAGTGGTAGTTGCAGTGGTTGTGGTCGCAGTTGTAGCAATAACAAGAGATGTGTTGGTTGTCGTTGATAACATGCTGGTGGAGGCTGTGGTCTGACTCACTGTAGTGTGATTTGCAGTCAGGTTGTTCAGTGAAGATGTTGTTGTGTCAACAATTGATGTCGTATTTTCTGCGTTGACGTTTTTTGTGGATGTGGATTCAGTAGATTGTGTAGCAGTGGTGAATTGTGTTGTATTTCCCCGAATTGGTGTAGTGCTTGTGTCGACTGCAGCTGTTTGATTTAGAGGTGTAGAAAGTGGTGTGGTGTAACTATTAAAGGGTGTAGTTATACTGTTGGCCATTGTGATATTAGGGGATGTTGTAATTGTGGTAACTGTTGTATTACTTGCTATAAAGTTACTATCTGTAGTTGTACTGTTGGTTGTAGTGTAATTGCTGTGGGGAGTAGATGCGCTGTAATTGTTTCCGACTGTAGTTGTATTGTAAGTTGTTGTTAAATTGTTTCTTGCTGTAGTCACTGGGTACGTTGATGTGAAGTTGGTACCAACTGTAGGTGCATTGTTTGTTGTGTTATTGCTGCCAGGGGTAGTTGCATTATGCATTTGTGTGTGATTGTTGCTGGCTGTGGTTGCATTTTCTACTGTTATGTTAGATGTGTTGTAATTGTTTCCGACTGTAGTTGTATTATAGGTTGTTGTGTAATTGTTTCTGACTGTAGTTGTATTGTAAGTTGTTGTTAAATTGTTTCTTGCTGTAGTCACTGGGTACGTTGTTGTGTAGTTGGTACCAACTGTAGTTGCATTGTTTGTTGTGTTATTGCTGCCAGGGGTAGTTGCATTATGCATTGGTGTGTAGTTGTTACCAGTTTCATTGTACATTGTTGCGTTATTCTTGCCTGCTGTAGTTGCATTGTCTGCTGTTGTGTAATTGCCGACAGGGGTAATTGTATTAGGCATTGTGTTATTGTTGCTGGCAGGGGTAGTTGCATAATGCATTGTTGTATAATTGTTGCCAGCAGTAGTTGCATTGTATGCTGTTGTGTAATTGTTTCTGGCTGTAGTTCCATCAATGCCTGTTGTGTAATTGCTGTCAGGGGTAGTTGCATTATGCATTGTTGTGTAATTGGTACTAGCAGTAGTGGCCATTGTTGTGTAACTGTTGTCAGTAGTACTTACATTTTGTATCGCTGTGTAATTGTTGCTGGCTGTAGTTGCATTGTCGCCTTTTATGTAGTTACTACCAGGGCTGGTTGAATTGTGCATTGTGTCATTTTTACCAGCAGTAGTTGCATTGTATGTTGTAGCGTAATTGTTGCTGGGTGTGGTTGCATTTTCCAATGTTATGTGATTGCTGGCAGGAGTAGTTGCATTATGCATTGTTGTGTAATTGTTACCAGTTGCATTGTCTGCTGTTGTGTAATTGCTGGCAGGGGTAATTGTATTAGGCATTGTGTTATTGTTGCTGGCTGTAGTTGCATTGTCCCTTATTGTATAGTTGCTGGCAGGGGTAGTTGCATCATGCATTGTTGTGTAAGTGTTGCCAGCAGTAGTTACAGTATGTGTAGCTGTGTAATTATTGCTGGCTGTAGTTCTATCATTGCCTGTTGTGTAATTGCTGTCAGGGGTAGTTGCGTTGTATGTAGTATGCATTGTCGTGTAATTGTTACTAGCAGTAGTTGCAGTGGCCTCTGCTATGTAGTTAGTAGCAATGTTAGTTGCATTATGCATTGTTGTGTCATTTTTACCAGCAGTAGTTGCATTGTATGTTGTTATGTAATTGTTGCTAGCTGTGGTTGCATTTTCCACAGTTATGTGATTGCTGGCAGGAGTAGTTGCATGATGAATTGTGTAATTGTTGCTGGCTGTAGTTCCATCGTTGTCTGTTGTGTAATTGCTGCTGGCTGTGGTTGCATTTTCCACTGTTATGTAACTGCTGGCAGGGGTAGTTGCATTATGCGTTGGTGTGTAGTTATTACCAGTTTCATTGTATGTTGTTGTTCTGTTATTCTTGCCTGTTGTAGTTGCAATGTCTGCTGATGTGTAATTGCTGCCAGGGGTAGTTGTATTAGGCATTGTGTTATTGTTTCTGACTGTAGTTGCATTGTCCCTTGTTGTATAGTTGCTGGCAAGGGTAGTTGCATAATGCATTGTTGTGTAATTGTTGCCAGCAGTAGTAACATTATGTGTTGCTGTGTTGCTGGCTGTAGTTTCATTGTTGTCCGTTGTGTAGTGACTACCATTATGCATTGTGTCATTTTTACCAGCAGTAGTTTCAATGTATGTTGTTGTGTTATTGTTGCTGGCTGCAGTTGCATTTTCCACTGCTATGTGTTCACTGGCAGGAGTAGTTGCATTATGTGTTGCTGTGTAATTGTTGCTGGCTGTAGTTCCATTGTTGCCTGTTGTGTAATTGCTGCCAATGGTAGTTGTGTTATGCATTGCTGTGTCCTTGTTACTAACAGTAGTTGCATTGTCCCCTGTTGTGTAGTTACTACCAGGGCTAGGTGCATTATGAATTGTGTCATTTTTACCAGCAGTAGTTGCATTGTATGTTGTTGCATAATTGTTGCTGGCTGTGGTTGCATTTTCCACTGTTATGTGATTGCTGGCAGGAGTAGTTGCATTATGCACTGTTGTGTAACTGTTACCAGCAATAATTTCATTGTCTGCTGTTGTGTAATTGCTGGTAGGGGTAACTGTATTAAGCATTGTGTTATTGTTGCTGGCTGCAGTTGCGTTGTCCCTTGTTGTATAGTTGCTGGCAGGGGTAGTTGCATAATGCATTGTTGTGTAAGTGTTGCCTGCCGTAGTTTCGTTGTTGCCTGTTGTGTAATTGTTGCCAGGGGTAGTTACATTATGCATTGTTGTGTAATTGTTGCTGGCTATAGTTGCATTGTCCTGTGTTGTGTAGTTACCACCAGGGCTAGTTGCATTATGCATTGTTGTGTCATTTTTATCAGCGGTAGTTACATTGTCTGCTGTTGTGTAATGGCTGGCAGGGGTACTTGTACTTGGCCTTGTGTTATTGTTGTTGGCTACAGTTGCATTGTCCCTTGTTGTATAGTTGCTGGCAGGGGTAGTTGCATAATGCATTGTTGTGTAAGTGTTGCCTGCCGTAGTTTCGTTGTTGCCTGTTGTGTAATTGTTGCCAGGGGTAGTTACATTATGCATTGTTGTGTAATTGTTGCTGGCTATAGTTGCATTGTCCTGTGTTGTGTAGTTACCACCAGGGCTAGTTGCATTATGCATTGTTGTGTCATTTTTATCAGCGGTAGTTACATTGTCTGCTGTTGTGTAATGGCTGGCAGGGGTACTTGTACTTGGCCTTGTGTTATTGTTGTTGGCTACAGTTGCATTGTCCCTTGTTGTATAGTTGCTGGCAGGGGTAGTTGCACTTTGCCATGCTGTGTAATTGTTGCCTTTTGTAGTTGCATTGTCATCTGCTATGTGACTGTTGCCAAGAGTAGTTGCATTATTTGTTGTTGTGTAATTGCTGCCAGCTATAGATGCGTTATTTGTTATTACATTGTTTTGTGTTGTGTTGGGAGAAAGAGCGACTGTGGTTCCATTGAACTTTGTTGTGTAATTGTTAATGGTTGCTGTGTGACTATTTGTAGCTGTGGTTACATTGTATTGTATTGTGTTGGGAGAAGGTGCAACTGTGGTTGCGTTGTAAGCCTTTGATTGATCAGGAGAAGGTATCAGTGTGTCTGCTGTCGTTTTGTTGTACACTCTTGTGTTATCTAGTGGCAGTGTTGTGTTAAGATTTGAATTAGGCAGAGGACTTGCAATTGTGGTTCTGGGTAGTATTAAGTTGTTTAGAAGCATTTCCAACGTTGTGTTTTTAGACAAAGTTGCTGTTGTAGACTGTGGACTGGTAGTTGTTGTCTGTACTGTTGTTGTTTGCATTAAATTTGTAGTTGTTGTGTAACTTGGTTCCATAGTCCTGGTCACAGGTGGTTGTGTAGGTTCAGGAGGCGGTGCTGCAGTGCTTGTGATTAGATGGGAAGATTGTGTTGTGCTCGGTTTAACTGGTTGATGGCAGGCATCATTCAGAAGAACAGCGAGCGTCTCATTTGAATTACTGTAAAAAGATTACCGTAAAAAAAGTTTTATATTTTATATCATATTAATGACTGAACATCCAAGAAAAGCATATTGTTACCATTCAAACATGATGGGGTCGGTCTGGCAAACATCTGAAGTCTGCCGGTCACTGGAGACCCAGGTCAGGTTGGACGCCAGCAGAGCGTCAACAGGCAAACCGGGAGCACCGCACACCACTAAGGAAATGCAAAAAGCGGCAATAAATGTATGCTTTATCACAGCACACTATAGGAGGTTACATATTTGATAACACGCGGACTAACTCATGCGACTAAGCGGGCCGTCCCGCGTGATGGGAACTTTGTTCACATTCTCTTGCACCAGTTCGTTCAGGGAGCAACCGTTGACGGGTCCGGACATCTCCAGCGTCACCATGCAGCTGTAGAGACTAGCAGAGACCATCTGTACCATCAAATTGTGCGTCACTCTACCTGGTTTGTGTGCAATTCTTTCTGTCAGCGTACCTGTTCTCTGTCCCATGACATTCCAGATAAGCACCCTTTATACATAAAAGCACAAAATCAAAGAATTCATTATTTTTTAATATATCATTTTAAATACTGTACATGCATTTGTCTATGATTCTTTTGTTTTTGTTCATTTTAATTCATCTCTTCACATAATTTGTTCCCACATTTACATGAATTTGTTCCCAGTATTTCATGTTTTGTGACAGTGAGTATACACACTGCACCTGCTTTCTTTTACAAAGATGAAGTAATTATTCACAAACCTCCTCGATCAAGAAATTGAAAGAGATTTACCTTGTAGTATTTAGAAATCTGCACATAATCACTGCATCTAGAAGGAAAAACAGAATGTTCATACAATGCTCATACACTGGTGCAAACACCAATAAATACCATATATATATAACAATATGGATTGAGACTTACTGTGATGTAGCCTTACAGTTGTGGGATACAAATGGCTTTATCAACTGTCAAAAAAGGTTTGATAGCCAGTACACAGCATTAGTGTTATAAGAAATATATCATATAATATATCGTATCATGTCATATCATATCATAATCTCATATCATATTGTATCATATCATATGGTATTGTATTGTGTCATATTATCATAATGTGCTATACATACCAATTTTTTTAGAAGGTCAAAATGATCATTCTTTTTGTCAATATTGACCTTTAAGGTATAAAACTGACCTACAAAGACAAGAGGAAATCATATCAGGAGCAGATTCAGTTTATATTATTATGAATCATTAATTAGTTAATCTGTTATTAATTAAACACAAATTATAACCTAAATAATGTTATATTAGGTGTTGTCCACCAGCTACCCTGTGTGTATAATAGTAAAATAGTAACAGCATACATATATTTATGCTTATTTACCACATACAAAGGGTGATTCATATATTTGCATCACTTCCTCTAAACCTCTAACGCCATCATCTTGCCTCAGTTAATCTCAGTCTGCCTCAGGCCATGAACTTATCAATCACCCTTTTTTCCTTACTTGTGGTGCTACAGGAAGCCGTGCAGCTGCAGAAACGAGGTGCTCTACCTGAATCACAGACAACACACGTTTAGAGCAGCAGAAGTTATGGTGAACAGTGGCTGATAATTTTACACAGCGTTCATAAAACTCACCGCTGCAGGAGTTTGTCCTCGGCTGAGGAGCAGGCGTGGAGTCTGGCTCTAACAGGGAGCTGCAGAATAAGCAATGAATGGATGAGACGCAGAGTGAGAAGGGTCAGAGCGTGGTTAAAGGATGAAGCCAATGCTCACCATGTGAGGTTGGACGGCCCGCTTGACTGACAGATATCCTCCAGAGGCGACGTGGACATGCACCTCACAAAGCCACCACTAGAGGGCGCCACACCCTCACACAGATTTCGACCTGATGTGGAGAAATCACACTAAATGAGAACGTTTAGTGTGAAGCAGCCTGTGATCTACATGGTGTGTGTGTGTGGCTTGATGCTAAGTGCCAGCAGTATGAGTTTCTGTTAAGTTAAGATGGTGCTTTAGATTGAGGGGACCTGTGCACCGTGCGTGCAGCCGCTCCTGCCGCCGTTTTGCATGTGTACTGTACAGTTCTGTGTTTTGCATGTACCTGACAGCTCTGTGACTAGTTTGCATGTTTGCAAAATACAACCTGTTTACAGTTTCATAACCCAGCGACTTTGAGGGTTTATTTAAAGGGGCATCAATCTAATCTATGCTAGTCTCTGTAAGATCAAGTATTGATCACAGTGACCTTTCCAATGGCCTCTGCTGATTGCCTGTCCAACTGACAAACAGTTATCTATGTGTCCAGCCACTCCCACATTCAGCACTCTCTCTGTGGCGCCAACTTGTGGGCGCCTACATGACGCGTTCTTTGCTCCGTCCAGTGGGACAAGAGCACGACGATCAGTACTGATCTTTTCTGTTTTGCTTTTGTGTTTGCCTTGTCATTTGTTATTTATTTTATAAAATAAATTCATAGTCACTGTTTCCGTGTCTTGCCTCTTCCTCAGGCCCAGGTAACATTATTTTTTTTTTTTTTTTAAACATTTTATTTATGCAAAGTTTTCTTTTTTATAGACAACAACAGTAAGACACCTAAACTAAGATACAATAAGAAAAGAAAAGAAAAAAAAAAAAAAACAAGAACACAGCAACAGTACTGCCATCACAAAAAACCAAATCAAATTCAACATGTCTGTAAATATAAATGAAGTGTACAAAAAATAAATTAAAAGCAAGTCCCAAAGTTTAAGCCACCATAGAGGAGAAGAAGCGAAATGGATGCATGCCAGGCCCGGTGCTCCAGTCTGTTTAAATTGTCTGTAGAGAATGTCT
The DNA here is from genome assembly GCF_900634625.1 of Parambassis ranga. NCBI lineage: Eukaryota > Metazoa > Chordata > Actinopteri > Ambassidae > Parambassis > Parambassis ranga. Next base: position 19,009,629 of record NC_041040.1, read on the forward strand.
TTCTCCATTGTTGATGTGATCCATAAAGGGACCCCAAATGGCATGATATTTGGAGTAAGTATCAGAAAGTTTGTAACGCACCTCTTCGAGGTACAAACAGGAAACCAGTTCATTCAGCCATTTCTTAGAACAAGGTGAAGAGGCAGATTTCCATTCCCTTAGTATAATTCGTTTAGCAATAACCAATCCAAACATTAGCGCATACTGCAGAGTGGGGGGAAGAGATAATGACTCACTGGAGCATCCTAATATCACCAATAGGCCATCAGGGGTCAACTTTCTATTGTAAATAGTACTATACAAATTAAAAATATCAGTCCAAAATTTATCAAGCTTAGTGCAGGTCAAAAATAAGTGAGTTAAAGTACCCTCATCCGATTTACATCTATCACAGGTAGGAGAAATGGAAGGAAAGATCTTGTTAAGTTTGGTCTTTGAATAATGCAGGCGATGAATAACTTTAAACTGGATGAGTTGGAGTCTAGCATTCACGGAGCATGCTTTGATTCGATTCAGTCCAGTTGTCCACAAGTCATCTGGAATATCAGTTCCCATTTCTTTAACCCATGCTTCCTTAATGTGTATCGAGGAGGTTGCCAGTGGAAAAAGGGAAACAAAATGTGAAATTAAATGTTTAGAGTTGGGATTCCTCAACATAAGCTCATAAAAAGCATGTTGACAGGGGATGGTTTCATAACTACGAACTGACTGCCTAACAAAGTGCCTGATCTGTAAGTACCGGAAAAAGTGCCCAGGGGGGAGATTAAATTTAGTCTGAAGTTGTGTGAAAGATGCAAATTTTTTGTTAATGTAAAGATCTTTAATTACAGACAGACCCTTTTCTGACCATTGTACGAAGACCGCATCCATAAGCCCTGGTTTAAAACAGGGGTTCTGACATATAGGTGAGTGGATAGATAGCTGTGGAAGGCCAAGAACTCCCCTGATCTGTTTTAAAATCTTCAATGAATTGCGGAGGATGAAATCAGCCTTCAGTTGTTTCGTAGGTGGATTTAGATGAGAAAACAAAATAGCCTTTAATGACGCTCCAGTCAATGTTAATGCTCTACTTGATTCAATCTGTGGCCAGCTAGGTTTGGAACTATCATTTAGACCCGGTGGGGTGTCATTCCAGAAGACCCACGTTCTAGCATTACACGCCCAATAATAATGACGAAAAACAGGCAAGCCAAGTCCACCTTCAGCAGTGGGTTTCTGTAAGTGCACCTTAGAGATGCGGGGAGGCTTGTTAGACCAAATAAAGGGCATGACCATGGAATCCAATGCTTTGAAAAAAGAAGATGTAAGAAATATAGGTATATTTTGAAAGAGATATAGAAATTTAGGGAGTACTACCATTTTAATAATATTAACACGGCCAATTAGGGAGAGAGGGAGGAGTTTCCACCTATCAATCATGTTCCGGACCTTCTCCAGCAACTCCGAATAATTCAACTTAAACAGCAGCTTTGAGTTTCTAGGGATAACAATGCCTAGGTATGTAAAATGTTCCTTAGCAATTTTGAAGGGCAAATTATCCAAAAAAGTGGAGTCTAGGCCATCAGACAAAGGCATAAACAGACTTTTTGCCCAGTTTACAGTAAATCCAGAGAGCTGTCCAAAATCACTTATCAGCGTAAGAAGGGGAGAAAGGGACTTCTTAGCATCCGCTAGAGTCAGGATCACGTCATCAGCATACAGACCGATGGTGTATTCACTGGGGCCACAAACTATTCCTGTGATTTGAGAACAATGCCTAATTGAAATGGCCAGAGGCTCAAGAGCCAGGGCAAAGAGCATAGGAGAGAGAGAGCACCCCTGTCGAGTTCCACGTTGAAGCAAAAGGGTGGGGGATCTATTGTGGTTAGTCAATATAGTGGATTTAGGGTAAGCGTAAAGCATTTTTAGAAAGGTTATAAAGTTCCTGCCAAAGCCGAACTTTTCAAGTACAGCAAACATGTAATTCCATTCAATCTGATCAAAGGCTTGCTGTGCGTCCAGGGATATAACTGCTGAATGAGGAAGTTTGGTAGAATACATAATATCTAACAAACGCCGAGTATTAGAAAAGGAAAATCTTTCAGGAATAAACCCTGTCTGATCAGCATGAATTAGTGTACCAATATGTTTACTCAACCTACTAGTCAGAACTTTTGCAATAATTTTTTGATCACTGTTTAGTAAACTTAAGGGGCGATATGAGGCAACATTAGTTGCATCTCTATCCTTTTTTAGAAGGAGGCAAACTTGTGCCTCATATAATGTTCCTGGAAATACGCCCTCCTTCACAGAACAATTTACCATCCGGAGTAAGAGTGGAGCAATAGCGTCTATATGAGTTTTATAAAATTCAATTCCAAACCCGTCTGGCCCGCAAGCTTTGCCATTAGGCAGGGAGCGAATTGCAGATTTAATCTCTTCAAGAGTAAAATCAGAGTCCAATTCAAGCCTAGATGATTCATTCAAAACTGGAATCTCCAATGAATTGAGAAAGGTAAATATGTCATCATCAGTGGCATCTGATTTAGAAGCATAGAGCTGACTGTAATATTGGAAAAATGTATCGTTAATCAGACTGGGATCAGTTAATAACTGTCCAGATAAAGAAAAAATTTTGTGGATCGCTCTTTCAGCTTGAACTCCTTTTAGCTGCCTGGCAAGCAGTTTATCAGCTTTATCACCTAACTCAAAGTGTGCTTGCTTAAGCTTTCGAATATGTTTTAATACCTGCTCCCCCAGCATATGGTTATATTCGTATTTTATTTTCAACATGGCATTAAGAGTATCTTCAGTTTTCGAAATACGATATGATTCCTCTAAAGCAGCAAGCTTAGTCTCAGTGTCAGACAGATGTTTTAGCCTAGCTCTTTTAGCAAATGACTGGTACGAAATGATGCAACCTCTCAGTACCACCTTAAAAGACTCCCAAAGGGTCGAATCAGAAACTGCACCATTGTCATTGATAGATAAAAAATCTGAGATCTTAGTAATAATATATTCACAAAAAACATTGTCCGAGTATAAAGAAGGATTCAATTTCCAGTTGTGCTGAGGGGGCCCGATGTTGAAACTGATCTTAAGTGAAAGAGGGGCATGGTCAGAGACTAGGATGCTGTGGTATGTTGTGCTGATTACATTTGATATCAAACTGGAGCTAATCAGAAAATAATCAATTCGAGAGAAACTACCATGTACAGGAGAAAAAAAAGAATATTGCTTCTCAGTGGGATGCTGAAGCCTCCAAATGTCCACCATATCCAAAGAGTCAATCAAACTATTGAGGACCGGCACAGATTTTAAAGAAGTGGGGGGTTTAGTTGAAGATCGGTCTACGAGGGGGTCGAAATAGCAGTTGAAGTCCCCTCCAATGAGTATATTATGATCAGTATATTCAGAGATAAAATCGAATGTTTTACAGAAGAAGTCAGGGCTATCAGAATTTGGAGCATAGATGTTTAACAGAACTAAAGGAAGTGAATTAATAGAGCCTGTGCCCAGGTAACATTATTGTTGCTTTCCCTCATCCCCTGGACTACCTGGGGCAATGTAACAATAATGTTACCCGGGCCTGAGGATGAGACAGGAGATGGAAACGGTGAATGTATTTATGGCCATTGGTGAGTTCACTGTGGAAGTGGGTAAGCTTTAAAAAAAACCCTGCCATTTATATGGAAAGCTAAAAGATCCTTTATTGTCATAAATCTAAAGAGATGTAAAGTAAAGCTGCAGTTTCTATTTATTTATTGTCTATTTATTTATTTACGGTGTGTTATCCAACAAAAAAAACTCTTGTTATATTTACATATTTTCAACACTGTAAAAAGCAGCACTGTCCTGCAGGAATGAGCCATCCCTCTGCTTGTGTCAAAGTTTGTGTTAATATTTGTCTATGCACACTACAAGTGTCAATAAAAGCAGTGATTGACTGACTGTAGCGGCACCACAATAGTTAATAAAATTGGTTTGCTCTGACAGAAACTGTGTTAATATTTAAAATGTGACTAGTTGATTCAATGTGTTTTTTTCATGTAAACTTGTCGTGTTAATTTAGTCTCAGTGTTGATCTTTTAGTTTATGCATTTCATTATGAAGACACTTTTTACAGTGTGAGTTTATGACATTTTTGGCTGTTTGTGTGGTTAATACATTGACACCCACCGACTCTCTCCACCTCCCCTGTGATCGTGGCCTGCATTGGTTCTTCGGCTCGCTGCAGTGCAGAGTCTGCCGCGAGCTGCAGCTCACACACGGACACGGCGTGGCTGAGCAGCAGCAGCACATGGCAGGTGGTATTTCTGCGAAAAATCAAAAGCACGGTGAGAAGTAGTTCGTTAGTGATGTCTGAAAAAAAACTGCTGACACGACTCTTACCTGATGTTAGTCTTTGTAGCGCAGGACATCTCCACCACCTGCTAAAAGAGACGATGACGCTTACAGAAGTTCATCAGGCTTATAGAGGGGAGTTTATTTTCCTGGAACAGACCTACCTGAAGCTGTCTGTCATCCTGACAGATGTCTGTAAAGCTGGTTACTCTGCTGCCGTTAGCATGACAGGCAAACACTTCTGACACCTGGAAGAGATGACAGATGCTGACAGTGAGTGGAAGGTGATGTGAGAGAGAGAGAGGGGTTTGGATGTGACGTTAGAGGAGAGCAGAGGTTACAGTGTCCCCCTTAGACGGAGTGCTGCCTATGTCTTCCATCCATCTTCCAACCGCTCATCCAGGGCCGGGTTGGCAGCAGTCTAAGCAGGGACACCCAGACTTCCCTCTCACCGGACACTTCCTCCAGCTCCTCTGGGGAGACCCAGAGGCGTTCCCAGGCCAGCCGAGAGACATAGTCTCTCCACAGTGTCCTGGGTCTTCCCCAGGGCCTCTTCCCGGTGGGACATGCCTGGAACACCTCACCAGGGAGGCATCCAGGAGGCATCCCAAACAGATGCCCGAGCCACCTCAGCTGACTCCTCTTGATGTGGAGGAGCAGCGGCTCTACTCCGAGCTCCTCTCTAGCAGCATCCTTTATTGGATTAAACCACAGTTAAATGTAAGCTAAAGGAGAGTCCACAGTAAGAATAATGAGATAATGACCATGGACTGTACATAAAGATGGACGACATGCCCCTTAAAACAGCGTGAGGGGCTCGGAGTAGAGTCACTGTTCCTCTGTGTTGAGAGGAGCCATTTAAGGGGGTTTGGGTACATGCTTAGGGTGCCTTCTTGGCACCTTTCTGAGGCAACCCGACCCAGGATACCCCAACAGGATAGCGTGGCTTGCCTAGGAACTCCTTGGTGTCCTCCTGGAGGAATTAGAGGAGGCGGCTGGTACTTGATGATATGGGTGGGTGACAAAACATCCCTTTAAAAGTGAGGCCAAAACATCTTAATCGCCTCCTGGTGGCTGGCTGCAGTATAGGTCATAAACCCCGCCTCCTTCATGTTAGTGGATGGGATGAACTACAAAGTAGAGATGATCGTGTGTTCACACGTTCATTTGAACAGCTGACCTATGTATTTTGAGTGATGGGTGGGGCGAATCAGCTACCACCTTTCGACCACTACTGTGCCGGATGCAGTCTTACTCCAACATGGCAGCGCCTGTAGGGGACGTTTTGGCCTCACTTTTATACAATGAGTGAAGGTGCAAGGAGGCTCCTATATATCTCATGCCAGCAGGACCTGTTTAAAGCAATTTGTTGTGTGACTGAGTGAGAGAGACGTTTGGAAGACGACCCTGGGAATAAGGACAGGTTTTCATTCTCACCCAGTTGCGGACGTCTCCCTCAGTCGTATTGAACTTTTTGGCTTCCACGCCCAGAGGAATCCAGAAGTAAGCTCCTGCAGAGAGAGGAATGAAGCTGTGAGCGTCACCTGAATGAGACACTCTGATTGGACAAGAGGGTGGATGTTCCTTACTCTGATTGGAGCAGAGCTGGCTGGTGTTACAGTTGATTAGAGAAGCTTCTAAAAGAGACAAACAGTGAATCAGAGTCAGTTTTTAATGCACTAAAATGTGTCACATCCGGGCTAAACCTGTTGTTGTCGATGATACTCCAGGTGTGGTTTTTTTGGTAAGTGGAGTCGTGATTGTAGACGTTTGGGTGCTGGTTGAGATCTGATTGGCTGGCTGGCTGGTGGGAGGGGTCAGGGTCGACCAAACAAGCGGTGGAGGCGGGTCAAAGTTGCCTACTGCACGATTAGAGCCTGAAATGAGAGCGCATTGTTAAACAGGCTCAACCTTATTGCATCTTTTCTAATTATTTTATTGCCTAGTAACTGGTATTAAAATATTCAGGGTAGGATGAAATGACCAAAATAGAAGAAAAACCTCACAAATTTAAAAAACAATTTTACAGGTTTATGAAAAAAAATCATAAAATCATAATAAAATCATTTTATTTGGAAAGTTTTTATCTCCAACTACTGTGTTGAAAAAAAATCAGATTCTCCTCCATTAAACTCCACACTGAAGCTATATTTCATCATTTTATCATGATTTATTTCCATGTTATTATTTTTGCATGATGCACCTTATGTCATTTGATAAAATTTGTTATTTTAATGATCAAGCATCTGACAGATAAATGCTCTCATTCACAAAAAAAACAGGATTTTGTTTGCAAAACAAATACTGACGACTGTGGCTGAAAAGTCAATGCTTACCAGATGAAGCAGACAAGTCCCGAAGATTAGGGAATCCAGGTGTAATGGCTGAAAAATAAATATGAACAGATTGCATGTTTTTTTACACAGCAATACCAAAATGATATGACAAGAAGTTTTTTTTGAGACACACGCAAGCACACACACCATAGACATGACATCACAGCTCCCCCAAAAGTGAGGCCCAAAAATCTAGGATTACACCCCCCCTCCTATGACAGATAGGGGAGGCTAATCACCAACCAACCCCCCCCCCCCCCTTCCCCTCGTTGAAATTTTTGTTTTCCGGGGGGGGGGGGGGGGGGGGGGGGGGGTAATTAACAATTACTGCACAGATGAGTGGAGGTAGAAGTGGTTTGTAGAAAACTGTACATAGTGCATCAAAAGAACAAATAAGTAACTTATTGTATAGTGTGGTGTGTGAATATTGCACCTATCAACCACCAATCCAGCTGGAAAAGTCTTCTGCCAGTGACTCTGAAACAGCATCTCAGTCTATAATCTTTTCTTATTATTTCAGAAATAGTCGCGCTGTAAATGTTTCTTTTGTCCCTGCAATAGTTGTGTGGCAAAAGTTGAAAAATGAAGCTGCGCTACATGAAAGAAGCGCTGTTTACTGTAAGCGTCTGAGAGTGAGCTCCCCTGTTCATCCGGAACGTCTTTGACGTAACTTCCGGGTTAGCGTAACAAAACATAGCACCGCTAATAAGTCAAATAAAAGTTTCCAGTAAGAAATAACAGTGAATAACAGTGTATAACAGGGGTATGCAGAACAATGCACCTTCCGGCTGAGATAACAGTCCGCTACGCGTCTATTATTGCGTTCAGAGCCGCTTTTCAGATGTGTAGACGACTCAGCTAGTTAGTGGAGATACTTCTCTTGTCTTCAGAAGACATCTTTGATACACCACGTCAGAGGCACAAGGCTCTACAATTGGATATTTGAGCTCCTTGTGATATCGCTCAATGGTCCGATTGGACACTGACTTGCCCGTAGAATAATACAGCCAGTCTACATCACACAGACATGCCTGAAGTGTCCTCTTTTCGAGGAAAGAAACAGAACGTCTCTAGCTATTACTTTCCTAATGTATGAGCGACTTTGTAAGACATATGCTCTCATGTCGTATACGACATGGTCAACTCCGAAATAATCAAGATAATAATAATAATAAATAAAATATTGCCGCAAATTATAGGGGGGCTTTGGATTATTTTAGGGAGGCTGAAGCCCCCCTAAAATAGGGCTAGCGATGTCTACGTGTAAGATAATTTGGCCTCGCATTATTTTACAGTGTTGACAAATTTACCGTATTTTCTGGACTATAAGTCACACTTTTTTTCATCCTTTGGCTGGGGACTTATACTCAGGTGCGACTTATATATTAAAATATATAATTTCACATGTTTGTTATTTTCACAGTGACAGCCACTACAGGGCGCTCTAGGCTCGTCTAGCATATGTTAGCATACCGTACACCTATTCGTGTGACTTATACTCTGGAAAATACGGTACATGCAGACAAATAGAGACAACATGCAAATATGTGATTCACCTGAATACACACCAGTAGTATTGACTTCATTACCTGCCTCACGTCTCACCCGATTGTGGTCTACAAGATAAACATGCAACATTCAACATCCATCATGCTCCGACAACATGCAGCGCTACATTAATAATTGATATTAATATTGATGTTACTTATATCAACCATGATTCACCCCTTCCCTCTCAGACTTTGTCAAACATGCACGTTTTGAACAATATTGGGCTGGTGTGACCTTTGACCTTCATCAACATTGTTGGACCTGCTTAACAAGGAAGCTACGCTAACAATATTTAACACCATTAGGTCTTCAACTAATCCTAAAAGTGCCTGTGAAAAAGTAGACCTTATAGCTTATAGCTATACTTACGAAGCTAACAAAGTTGATTTGCAAGATGGCGGCTTGGGGCTCTCAGCTTTTTGCTACCTTTGAAGTGTTTTTTGTTTTTGTTGTTAATTCTGTTATCTGAAGCCACCATCCAGTACTGAAGGACTGACCTACTGAGCACTTTATGCGTCCACTAAAACAGATTTTATTCCACCAGAGATTACAGCAGATTACTGCTCTCTCCATTCCCCCCTCTGTTGCCTAGGAGACGGAGGCAACACTGTAAATAAAAGCGGGGCATGCTAGGCTACGTGATAACCCGCATAGACCTCTTCCCAGTCTCTTCCTCACAAACCAGCCGTCACCCACCAACTAAATGGACAAGATTCAGATACAATTTAGCATTAGCTAAATTAGCACTGGAGGAGCTATACTGTCTGATCAGCAGGAAGATGAAAGGAAGCGTCATGGTGTCAGGGCTGGGTCCTGAGCAACTGGCAGGAGTTTTCATGGACATTTTTAACCTGTCCCTGCAGCTGGCTTCAGTTTAAGCAAAGCAAAGCTAACAGGTTGCTAAATGAGTTAGCAAATAAGATAAGAAATGTGCTAACTACTTTAAAAGTTGTGAATAAAATATATATTAAAAACAAGATTAGATTAGATTCGATTCGATTAGGAAATTAGACTTAATTTCCCTACAGGGATTGATAAAGTAAATCCTAATCTTAATCTTAATCCTGTTACAGTTTGATACCACTACACACCCTGGATTAGGTGCTGGTTTAAGAACACTTTTACAAACATGCAGTGCAAGTTTAAATGAAAGAAATTCATGAGTTACGATGGAAGCACAGAAAGACTTCCTGCATTCTGTTACAAATGCAGTTCATACTTAGTTCTGTTGGATCATTCATGCGTAGATCCCACAGATCCCACAAATGTGAAAGCTGAGTAAGCTAAAGTAAAGGTAGATGGTGTCTTACCACACAGAAGACTGGGGTCCCTCTGTCTCGCATCGGGACCGGTCACTCCCCAGTACGGTGCGCTCCAGCCAATGACGGTGCCATCCTCGCATATCCCGTGATCGTCCAAATCTGCCCACATACGGAACAAGTACAGCTCTACTTCTCCCAGCTTGGATCCAGGGGGTCTGTCTCTGGGCCTGCAACCCAGCCACAGGGAGCCGGAAGGGGGGATCGCCTGAGCGATGACGGTCCTCTCTGCCGCCATTGTCCCGTCAACCTGAAATGTTAGAGTCCTTTCAGGAATTGCACTTTCTAGGTTTGTGTACTTTTATACAATAAAAAATGATGGGAAAACTAGACCCGGATCACATGGGGACACTAATGGACTACAAGTGCTACCTCCAGACGGAAGGTGTTGCCCAGGACGTCCCTCTTCAGACACACCCTGTGCCAGTGCGTTAGGGACAGCTGTAGAGGAAATCTGTGTCGGACCCTTAGCAGCCAGGCGTATATGGCCTCTTCGTCTCCCTCCAGACCTAACTCTGGCTTAGGTGTGAGGACCGAACTGTAAGAAAAGGCCACCCAGGCTCCTGGGACCACCACGCGGACATCCACGCACACAGTCATCTGAAATAGCAGCGGCATGGCGGCCCTGTCCTGCAGGGTCCAGTGGTTGTTACAGCCATTTAATACTGCTTTGGTGTCTCCCAGGAAGTAGCCTATAGTGCAGCAGTGGGTTAAAAAAATACATGTTTATAAAGTTATGTCAAAACTGTGTTCATTTCCTTTGAAATGATTTTTTTACATGCTCACCTGTCAGTGGAGCAGCTGCCAGAAGCAGCAGAAGCCAGATGGCTGGAAGGAAATGAAGTCTCCATCTTGAATGCCTTTCTAAGAAGAGGCCGTGCATCCTGCTGGTGTCATAACACACACACACACAAAGGGATCAGTCCGTGGAGCTATACAGAGAAATTCTTCTTTCCAGCTTGTAAGCTAAAACGATCCAACATTATCAGCCTGCCTTTTGTGCTCGCAAATGGGTTGACTGCAGGGCAGGGGTGGACACGGAGGATCCAGTTACATGTTATCACATTCACACCTATAATTGATACAGGCTTATTGTTGTTTCATGGGTCTTTGTGTCGCTAATATGCTGCGTATAATCAAGTAGCTAAAACCACAAAGACCTGACTCCAAGAGCTGTCCAGGGTGTAGCCCGCCTCTCACCTATAGATAGCTGGGATAGGCTCTGGCTCATTTCTCCTCCTGTGTCATGTTATAATGTAAATGCTTTTCACCAAATATGGTTTTAGGGTAGTTAGGGTAAGCTGTACTTATCTTCTACTTTATCCCTCATGTCCACCTTCAACCATCACACTCAGTTTCAGCTGGTATACTGTATGCATATATCATACTGGCAGACAATGCTCCACTATGGCAGGATAATAATAACAATACTTTTTAAAGTATTTTAACATTAACTTTAACTTTAAAACTACCTGACCACTCGCAGTCAGAGTTAATCAGCCTATATAGATGGAATTAGCCTATGTTAGCAACGACAGCTAACTACTCAAGTGAAACTAACGAGTCAGCGCCAACAGCATCATGATGGAGGGGTGTTATAAACACACAGCACCTGACACAATGCATTCACCTCCTCTGGATTTCTGAGTTCTGAACGCTCTAAGGCAAATTGCTGCATCTCTCTGTCAGTTTACGTCCATATTGAACAAAGATGTTGTATTAACAGTAAGAGGTCTCACTCCTGCAATTATGCACTCTCCGATGCACTCTCGCAAAGACCAATGCCATCAGCAGAAAGTGGGACGTCAGACAAGAAGACGATCTTTGCATCATCAAAGCAGTCAAGCAAAATGATTATTCACCAATAATTTGATCCCCTCCAAAAAAACAGAGGGGTAAAACTCCTTTCTTTTCTGGCGTCCTACCAATAGATATCCTCCTGTCGTTGGTCCTACCCAAAGCCCTTGATATTTTGATTCTGATTGGGTTACATCAGGAGCTCTGGTCCTACAGTAGCACATATGGCCATGTGATTGGATGAGCCTTTCCCTGCTGTCACATGTGCAGCTATGCTGGTTGGCAGCGCCAAAACACATGCAAGACAGAGATTGCGAATCTTCTATGCCATTGACCCGCATCATCCATCTTTATATACAGTCTACAGTGTGAGAATTACCAAACACAGTTCTTTAAATGAGTCTTTATTCTGACTGTAGAAGGTTAATGTTCCTAAACTACAGCTAAACTTAATTTATTACTTAGTCCTGTTGAAACACAGTTTTCTTTCAATATCTGAATAAGTGAAGTCGGATTTTCACCTGGTAATTGAACCTAATGTTTATTATAAAGAAAAAAGGGAAATAACTATAACTAATTTAAATAGTTTAAACACATAAAAAAGATGAAAACTGAAGTGCCCTCCTTCACTATTGCTAATGTTCATGAACTTAATTTTTCCACTTTTTCCACTTTTGCTCAAGTAGTGAAAAAAAACACTAAATAACTAGCTTAGCATAACAGATAAACCTTTGACTCTGGCAGGATTAATGTGATTAAAATGTTTGAAAATTTGATCTTTTGACCACCCAGTAAAATACTACAGCTAGCACTGTATTTCTTTAGAATCATGTTATTAAATGTTGCATTATGCTCATAAAAGTATAGTAGAGTAATAAAGAGTATTAACAAGAGTATTAAAGGTTGAACGCTAGCCACCTTAACAGCCTAGCATTGACTTTTGTGTGATTAGAATTAGCGTGTGGGAAAAAATCAGCCATGGATTTACAGTCATTGTCATGTTTTATAATGATATAATAGGTGACAGTAACCCTATCACATTACATACTAGTAAGAATTTGATCTAATGTTTGATCTGAGCCAAACACTAGTCTGTTTTTTGTTTTGTTTATTTTTAACCACATCACCACCGTATCCAAACCCATGACGCTGAAAATGCAAATATTTACATCACAGACAAAATATAGTTTACACAGTTTTTGTTTTTTTTTTCCTTGGAAAGTTTTTTTTTTTTTACTTAATATCCCCATGAGGATTAATAAAGTAATTTTTAATCTTAATCTTAAAATTGATGCATGTCAGATTAAATAATCCCAGCTATTTCCTACATAGCCAGTTTGAATACAACCCAGCAGTTGCAGTGTATGTAAGTCAGTATGTCTCTGTTGTGGTACAGGGAGTGTCTGCAAATAATCCACAAAATGTTGATCTACAGGGTTCGATGGATGAATTACCTGCAGCACTGTTGTTGATCATCAGATTACACGTCCCATCGTTCATCTTTCATACCTTTTAGTGCTGATCCACTCTGTTATTATGATGATTGTTTTACATTCCAAATCATTGAAAGGTGTCTGTTGTTGTGAATGAAACTGTACCAGTTTAACCCTCGAGGGGTCTACAGAAGCTGCTATTGTCATTCCTAAACACACATTCCCACAGTCTGACGTCCTTTTGTACTCACAGATATTCCTTCTTTTTAATGTTTTAAATCTATTTTTATGTTTTAAAGGGTTAATTTTCAGGATTAACAGATTATAATCCACTCACCGGATACTTCTCAGAAGCATCTTGTTGTTTGAATCCGTTTTATAGAGGCGACGTCCTGTTCACACCGGTCTGCACTCATCATCCGCATGTCCGTGTGTCCGTCTGTCTCTCTCTGTGCTGTCCACCCCACCACCTTCTGTCCTCAGCTGCCCCCCACCTCCATTTTATACAAGCGCATCGCTGGGATGTCGTGCAGGTGCAGGTATGTGTAAATATGTGTGTGTGTCTGTGTTCAGGAAATCAGAAATAGTGAAATGTGAGGTTTGCCTGTAGGACAAAGTCATGACACACCCCCCATAGAGAAGAAATGGGGGAGGAAGGGAGGAGACAAGAGAGAGAGAAAGAGAGAGAGAGAGATAATAAACAAATCTGCTTAGTGTTATTTATCTATTGATCTATATTTGAATCAGAATTTTAGTTTAGTTCCTAACTGCATGGCTGCAGGGTGACAGCTGCCAGTACAGGATACAGGGTCAGACAGTTCCTGGACAGAGTGTTAAGCCTTTATTGTCTGTGTGTGTGTGTGTGTGTGAGAGAGAGAGAGAAAAAAACTGTTAGAGAAGCAACAAGCTGCAAAATAATTACATGAATAAAATGGCAGATTAAAGGTTGACAAACTGGTCAAACAGCTCTCTCTCCTTCTCACACACACAGCGGCAGCAGCTTGGCTGTGAATTTGAAGAATGGAGTCTGACGTCAGACACAATAATGAATCCAAACAAGACAAGAGCAGCCTCAGGGCGACGCTTCAAATCTGTGTGTGTGTGGGTTATTGTACCCCCTGACCCACAAGGGGGCGATAGAGACTGTGCAGTGACTGTGGATCATGTGTCAGCCTTTTGTTCACTTTTACTGAGGGATAAGAATCAGTCAGATCAGATCTTCAGTGACGCAGCAGTTTTTTTTGGGAGGTCATCACTAGTGCGACGTTCTTCTTCTTCTAGCACATTAAACGTGTCCTAGTTCTTTTACACAAGTACACACACACAAGTCTTACCTGTGTTAGTGTCACCTCCATCTTCTCCATGCATCTGGTCCTTGCAGGGTTCAGCAGAAACCCCAGGAGGAGCTGCTCCTGTGTTTGTGTTTGATTTACAGGTAATCTGGGATTACAGGCCAATTACAGGCAGATATGTAATCTGTGGTTATCTGCTCAGATTATAGCTATACAATATTTAAAGATGGACGCTCTGCCTCCGCCCAAAGCGAGGACAGGTGAAAAAAAAAACATATGCCAGAGCCTATGCAACAGAAGGGGTGATGATCAAAGGTGTAGATTTGCTTACCAGCAGAATTTAACCCTTCTGGTTTTTTTTGTTTTTTTTCGGAGGGGGATTGCCCCCCCCTTTCAACGCTAAGACTACGCCCTTGGTGATGATGCATGGTTGAAGCTGTGTTTAGGTTTACTTTTATATATATAGAAGCTGTAATGGTGGAAGTCGGATGCTTCTACAAAAGATGATGCAGCCGTCGCAGTCAGTGATCCCGACGATGCCAGGCGACGGTGCCTGCACAAAAACCCTGAACAATTACTTTCATTGAAGCGATCGTCAAAAGGAAGGGGAGCCTGAATTATAACAATAGCAAGCTCCTTCCCACGTGCAAACCTCCAAACTACAAAAATGAGATAAGCAATAGAAAACAACGAGCTATCTAGCCCACAGGTGGAGGAGTCACAAGGGGTTAACAAAAAGAGAACAATACATTCATTTAAACAGTAGGAAGCTCTCCGATTTATCCTGGCTTTATCAACAAGGAACAGAGCCACTGTCTTAGTGCAGGAGTCATCACCAAAGGTATGAATCAGGAAGTGTTGCATGGATGAGGATGCTTAACCATTTCTTCACTGTGGTTCATTATAAATGAGTTGCATGGTGGTTCAGATGCACATACACTAGTTATACACTCTAGTTAGAAAAGGCTGATTTTTAATGGAATATATACAAAGGTATACAGAGGCCCTTTACAGCAGCCATCACTCCTGTGTTCTAATGCTACACTGTGTTAGCTAATAATTAAAAAAGCTCATTGATGATTAGAACACTCCTGTGAACTGATGTTAGCACAGCTGGACTGTTCTGCTGATCAGAGAAGCTGTAGGACTGGCCTGGTGACCCCAAACTTTTGAACGATAGTGTATAAAACTGAATTTAATTAATTGGTAAAATGACTTTCATTATTCTTGATGCTCCAAAAATAAGGTTTCATGACAGAAGTTCCATACTTATAGATTTTACATATATCACTGTAAAGCATTCTGCTTGTAGGCTTTTTTTTAAATTCAACAGCTTCCTGTTTTGTCCTTCATTTATCATCGATTTGACATAATTTCTGTTTTTAGTTTGCACACAAAAAAATTAATTACTTTGTATTCTTTTTTATTTTTGGTTTTGAGATTAAAAAAATTAAATACCAAATTTTGGGGCATTTTATTTTTAAATAACTTTTTTTTATTTAATTTAATTTGTGCATAAACATGGTCTCTGACTCATTAAATAAGAATAAAAATACAAATAAAATAAATAAATAAAAGGGGCCATCAAACCACAGAGACCTGCAGCCATATGTTTCCTTGTTTTTATTTGTCCAGCATTAAAGTAGAAATACTCTGGTTGTACAGATGATTGCCTCGGGTCACTGCGGCTGTGTTTGTGTATGTATTGGCAAAATAGATTAGCATTAGCCAAAGCGACTTTTTGGGAGACGTGGAACAATGTGGCACCTTCTCTGTGAAAACATCCACAACTTCTGGGACATAAAAAAAAACTCATTAACATGCCACGCAGCAGTAGCAATAAGCAGGTTACCATGGAAACGCTGCATCACAGACCTGTCTTTCTCTCTGTCTTCATTAGCCTCTTTATTACTTTTTAAAATATGTTTTCTCCAGACCTTCTACTTCTTCCTTACTACTACTACAATAAACCGATTCCCAGGTAGGCGGTCACCATGGCAACAACGCAGAAGAAGCACAACATTGTCACTCGGTCAGACCGTAGTGATCTGATCGACTACTCTTGTGCTGTCGTTCATTTCGACGCACTCCACTTCCTGTCTGGGTCCCTCTCCTCCTCCCCCTCCCGGCCGGTGGCCCCGGCTTTTGGAGGGAGGGAGGAAGGTGAGGAGGGTGGGCAGGAACGCCAGCGTGTGCAGGGCCGAGCAGCCGGCCGTGAGCGTGAGGCAGCGGAACAAGGTGCGGGTGAGGTTGGAGCGCACGGAGCCGACGGGCACCAAGGCGGCGCTGTAGCATATGAGCGTCTGCAGAGAGGGAACCCCGTGCCTCTCCAGGGCCACTCTCACCCAGCGAGTCCTGCTGTCGCCCCGACCCGAGGCGAAGCCGCACAGAAGGGGGCCGCTGCAGTCCGCCGAGTGTCCCAAGGCAGATATCAGACACAGCACAGACATGCAGTCCAGCTCCACGCCCCATAAGGTCATGAAGCCCAGCACCCCGAACTGGACGGAGAGCAGGGTGAGACCCAGCCACACGGAGACCAGCGGCTCCACGACGGCCAGTGACGACAGACCCAGCAGGAAGAGCACCGCCAGCAGTGAGTGTCTGAGGGGGGAGCTGATCGCCGCCGCGTATCTGTCCAGGTAGACAAAGGAAGGGTTAAAGATTAGGAAGCGGACACGCGAGGTCAGCGACAGGCGCCGCAACGTATCCAGGAGCACCGACATCTCCTCTCGTTTGTTCTCCGTCGTCTTGGCAACCAGGAAGATGCGAGAAGCGGCCACGTCGGGCTCCTCGCCTTGCCCGCGGTCTGCAAATATGATGTCGTCGGCAAAGTGGGCGAACTGCGGTTCGTGGAGGAATGCGTGCCGGAGCGTGTGGGTGAAGTTTTCCCGCGGCTGGCTGGTGGACTGGTTGCGCTCCGACAGGTAGTTCAGGTACGCCTCCAGCCAGCTGATCCGCTGGAAGCCTTTGGCGTACTCCAGCAGGTCCCGCTGCACCGAGGCGTTCCAGTAGGGGGCGCTTTCGTAGATGTAAAATCCAATGACGGGGGAGTACGAGCTGAAGTAACGCTGCTGGGCGCGGGTGTAGAGGACTGTTGCTGTATCCATGGCAACCAATGCACTAGGGTCAGAGCCCTGCGTCACCTGTTGATGACAAAGAAGGATTGTTACACTCCTGTCTGGAAGGAAGCTAACAAGCTAACGTTAGCAATTGTTGCACAAAATCTGTCCTTTACATTGAAAATCAGTCCACAGCCAACTGAGATTTTGTTTGGTTGTTTTTAACACTGGACATTGCTCAAACTCACCAATTTGAGAGAAAAAAAAGAATTTACTGGAAAAAAACGCACATATTTGCTAGAAAAAAACTTAAGTTTAAGAGAAAAAACGCACAAATTTACTAGAAAAAACTCACAAATTTGCAAAAAAAAACCTCACACCTTGTTTTTAACACTGTTCGTTGTGTTGCGTGTTGTGTCTTTATGTGTCTCACCTGTAGGAAGCCCATCAGTCCAAAGGAGATGTAAACCAGGTATAGCAGAACCACAAAAGGTTTAACATAAGTGTTAGTGATCCAGTCTCCATAGCAACGGCGCACGCATCCCAGCAAAAGGTGCGAATCCTGAGGATGAGGGTCTGTGCATGACGTAGAATGCGGGTGAGGGTGCGGATGCGCGTGCGAGGAGTTCGCCACATGTCCATGTCCGTGCACGCCAGGATGGTTCGCTGTATGCGTGTGCGCGTGAGGGTGTACGACCCCGTGCGGCCCCAAGCTGGTCGTTTGGGTCTCATCCTGGTATCGGGTGTACATTAAACACCTGTACCAAGCCGGTTTAGAGTCCAAACGCTCCAGTTTGGGGACTCGCCGGCAAAAGCAGCCATGTCTGTACCCAGTCTCCAGGTAGCCTGTGAATACCAGACAGGAACTGTAGAACGACAGCATGTAAACATAGCTGATGGTGACCGCCAACGCGGCGGTGCGGCAGAAGAGGCGGACTGCCTCCATGTTGGTGAGCGGTGAAGCAGCCAGGCCCAGGGTCATAAGGTGGAGCATGGTGGAGCCAGAGAAACGCAGCATGACGTCCTCGAAGACGCTCGCAACGCGCTCCTTCACGTGCTGGTCCTCCCGGGTTCGCCTCCATGATGACAGCATCTCGAAGGAGCCAAAGAGCCCATGACCTGACAGGAAACAGAATATATGTCACATGAGACCAAGGATGGAGTTCAGGTAAAAAAAACTGTAGGATAGGTACAATGAATGGCAGGTTAGCTAATTTAGCATCCACGTTGCATTATTTGCACGCTAACATTAGCATGCAAGCAGGCTAACCTTAGCCAGCTAGCTTTCACTTCCATTCTGCTTTTATGTATTGTTACCCTCTGTTATGTTGTTCTAGCATTGTTAAAAAAGGTATTTTATTTTGTAGGTATTCCCAGCAGGAAGTGCAATGCTAAAATGTTGCTATCTAGCTGTAGCTCTAACTTACCTACCAAATTAAGGACTACCTGAACCCTGATGCCTGCATGTGGTTCTGGCAGAGTGGATACACCTTTAATATGGGGAACTGCTGCGTTCACAGGATGTCAGGAAACACCTCGACTGACAGTCTGGGATACAAACTGCAGAATTTGGCATTGTTTGTATGCCATAGATGATATTATAATTATAATGTGTGGTGTGGACCCACTATTCATGAATGAACGCCACCTCTACTTCATACTTGTACATGTGCAGCAGATGGTTTTTAGTGGGGTTTTTTTTTATTATTTCCTTCCATGGTTGCCATGGCACCCATGAGTCACCGGTGGCGCACACATGCCCTGTATACTCCCCCCCCCCCCCCCCCCCCCCTCCAGTGACCTCACACTTACACTTTAATGGAGATGCGACGTATACCGACACTTTCAGCGTGGGTGCAACACAGACAAAGTCTGAAGTGTGTGTGTGTGCGGAGAGCTTTCTGAGTATGTCAGTCCACACTTGTGCATTAGAATGCATCTCCACACACGCTGACCACTGTTCCTGCTCCGGTATGCTAATACACACACATCATTTCAGATGCACAACAATGCAAACATTCTGCTGCCAGACTGTAAAACAGAGAAATCCATTTTATAAAAAAAATGTTTTCTATTACTTTAAAATCTCCAAACATCTCTGATCATGACAAATTATCCGTGACAAATCATCTCTCTTATGATAATTCAATTGTCTGGATTGAATAATCTGCCAGGAAGAGGAGGGCGGGAGGTAATAGTCTGTTAAAAGTATTAAAGTAATAGATAGAACACAAATTTGCATGAAAACAAATATCGCAAATTTACAAAAATATACACATTTACTAGAAAAAACATACAAATTTGCGAGAAAAAAAGTACAAATTTACAAGAAAAAAACATACAAATTTGTTTTTTTCTAGCAAATTTGCTACTTTATTCTCAGAAGCCGTCAGTATTTTTTTTCTTACAGCGGCCCTAATATGCCTCCGTATTAAAGTGTCCTGTCAGTCATTCTGATGATGTGTGTGCTTTGAAATGACATCAGATCCCGGAGGCGTCTGTGCATCACCCATCACCAGCAGCTACAGAGAGAGAAAGAGAGCTGGCAGAGATAATGAAAAGGTTCATGGTGCTCCTGTCTGCCCTGCATTCACACCACCTTTCTTATCCAAAAAAAACAAAAAAGTCCTGATATTAAAATTTTTAGCTTCAAACCTACCCAGCATGACGAACGGGATGCCCAGGTACGTGGAGTTGTAGGTGGCTCCGGTCAGGTTGAGTATCCCGGCGGCGGTGAGCCCCGACAGCGTCACCGACAGCAGAGCCAGCAGCCCCAGCCAGGGTTTGGACCTCACACAGTCCCTCATGGAGCAACAGAGGACGGCCAGCACGCCACAAACTCCCAGACTGGCCAGCAGGGGGTGGCGTGCCAGCACGGAGGAGAACTGGAAGTCTGTCCTTAGAGAGGATGAGGTGGAAGGGTACAGGCCCAGCTTCGGGTGCAATGCCGCGAAGTGCTGCAGCTCAGCACAGAAGGCCTTCTCCCATTGGCTGGCCACTCTGTCCATCAGGCCGCCCCGAGCTTGGAGGTAGTAGGTGAGCTGCAGGGCCCGGGCAGAGCGGACACCTTCTCCTCTGGTTCCGGTACCGGGAGCCCGTACGGCCCCGCTGGGACCCCAACCCTGCACACCGCCCAGCTGGTGGCCGATGTATGCTTGCCGCCCGTCAGCCAGCTGCGTGATCGGGTACTGCAGGACGGGGATGGAGCGGTTGGAGGCACGTGCTTCCTGGATCTCCTCCATGGCACGTATGATGTCATCAATGATGCAGATGTTCTTGTCGTCAGGGAGACAGAGGTAGGAGAAGGAGTAGTTGAAGCTGTTGAAACCGCTGGCCGGGACCGTCACCTGCATCTGGTAGATGCGCCTGTGGAGCTATGAAGGAGAGAGGAAGAGGAAGAGGAGGGCGTCATGGTGACGGAAAGTTCAGCAGCTCCTCCACTTTCACTCTTTAGACTGTGTGAATAGCAGGAGATGTGTGTGTGGGAGTGTGTCTTACAGGGTAACAATAGTTGTCTCAGAGTCCTCCTCCGTTTCTATGGCAAGAGGACAACAGTGCCAACATCCACAGTGCTGGTTACTAAGCAACAAGCTTGATGCCAGCCTCTGCCACTGTGAATGTGGACATCAGGGCTGTCTCCCATCTCAGAATGCTGCACTGGCTTCATACAAAGAGGACTCTAACACACTCACAGCATAATGCTAATCAAATGGTAGGCTATATTAGCCATGTTTAGCTTTGGGTTTAGCATGCTTGCATATCAACATAATCACCATACAAACGTGTTCACTATGACAAATCTCATTAAAAGGACATGTCGTGTTATCAACGTATACAGTCTTAACATGAGCCTGTTAGCATGTTAATGCTAATCATATGTGATTTTGCCATGTTTATGGTCTGAATCTAACATATTAGCATGCCAAGGTGTTCACTATAAAAAGTCCCATCTAAAGTGCATTTTAAGTCTTGGTGTAGCCTGTCAGCATCCTCATATGCTACACCAAGACATTATCCATGTTTACAGTGCAAGCGTCACATGTTTAGCATCCTCGCATGTCACGCTATAGCCGCATTTACGATCTGGATGAAGCATGTCAGCATGCTAACATGTCACATGTGATATGTCTGGGTGTAGCATGCTAATATGCTTTTCATGTTATAGCTATAGTCTTGGTTTAAAATGACTATGTTACGTCTTCCACTTTATCATGGTGCTCCTGTCACTTAGCAACCTGCAGCCTAAAAAAGAGGTCCCTAGCACATACTGCTGTAAACACTGTTGATCAGCTATGACCTCATAAGTAGGACCCTGTCGTCATGTTTGAATTCTTGCTTTGACATTTGAC